>NC_137820.1:63281363-63356279 GCF_963921795.1 Nannobrachium achirus | reverse complement strand
GTGTTAATATGTAAATGACTATAATTTGATTGTTTTGGAAAATATTGCAGATATTTTGGCCTGCGGCAGAGATGCTATATTGTATAAATTAGTGACAGATGACTGTTACTTGATTTGAAATTTATATTTGTATTCACCTACAGTACATGCACCACTAAATCAATTTCTGATTTAGGAGCATCATATACAGTACGCACACAGAGACATGCACAAATACAGTGGCACAACAATTCACAAACTGAAACTACATTGCCATTGCTAGTGTCTCTATACACTATAACTGTAGCATAATTCAAGCATTCAAGTTTTGCCATTTTGGTGAGGCACTTTACTGTATAGCTCCAGATTGTTGCCATGACGTTCCGGATTGTGGAACTGTTGTTTGGATGCTTATATAATAATATTCGTATTATATATTTTGGCAATTAATGCTATTTTCTCCACAAAGAAGGATGATAAAGACATGTTTTCTTTTGACAGTGGATAACGCTACTCTTCAGAGGAATGAATGTAGAGGAAACGCTAATGTGTTAAACTCATTCTCTCCTGTGTGTGTCTATGTTTAATTGCACTTACTATGTCAACTTGTGTATATATTATATGTTATATATATATAACCATAAACTGTCTCTCTTTCCTGTCTAATTGACAATCTTGTCTATCGGAGAGGATTTCCACAAAGCTCAGTTGGATTACCAAAGCGTTGTAGTTGTGAGGCAGACGTTTCCCATAATCTGAGAGGGATTGATTCTACATGCATTTCATTAACATTCACTTGAGCGATACTTCTCTGTCACACTTGGTTCATTAACTCATTACAGAAGCATTATCTAGCACAGTGTTTCTCAACCACTGTGCCTGGGGACCTTTGGTGTGCCCCTGAGAAGGGTCAAGTGTGCCCCTTGAAACTGCTTGAAAGCCAGTATTGTATTTATCATTTTAAAAATGATTTAAACTAGTGAAAACAGCCGATCTACAGATCTGCTGTTTTCACTACTGTTGTGCGACAGCCTTGTATGATGAAGCAGGGCTTTACTTTACGAAGAAATGTACAAATTTGAAACTTGGAGATACAAGGTTTCTTCCCGACAGTGACGATATTTACACCCCCGTATGTTCGCGTGCCCATGGATTATTGGGACATGAAAAGTGTGCCCATGCAGAAAAAAGGTTGAGAAACACTGATCTAGCACTACTACTAGCACTTTGCACTATTAGGCCTATTATTAATGACAGATGATGTCATAGCTGCTGATGCTAAATTATTACTTTCAGTAATTTGTGACCGGGCCAAAACTATTGGGACAGTGAGTGTTGTCAGTAACTAGTAATTAGTTCAGACTGAAAGCTTTTTAATTTTACGAAAATGGATTTCTGCCCTTTTGACACTGAAAGAGCCCACATACAAAGGACTCAAAACACCAGCTCTGTGACTTTTAAGTCAATAAACCTTCTCTGACCAGAACTTTCTTTCTGGATGTAGATGATAGAATGCCTTTCACTAAATTACTAAAGTACATTTGCATGCTACAGTACATCAGCCAAATAACTTTTTGTGAAATTGCCTAATTTGTTAATGTTATGTGTCTATGGCGGGTAAATTGGTAAATGCTTGGTTTATCAAGTGCATAAACCTGCATTAATAATGAAAAGAGATCTTTCACTCTGCTTTTGATTAACCCTACCTTTTATGATTTGTGTGCATTTTGAACTACAACATTGAATGAAAAACGTTAATTACAAATGTTCAAACCCAGTTTATGAATGGAATTCTAAAGAACTTGCATAAGCTGACTGACTTGTAGTTTAAATGAATGCGAAGAACACCCCCACTCACATACACACCCCTAAAGGGTGACTTGATATAAAAGTGGTAGGCTAATAATGATGGTAGCCTAATATTTACCAAATGTCTAATAGGCTACTTTCAAGATAACTGGTAGGCCTATAGGCTAATTTAATGTGTGGCCTCCAAATGGCAGTACCAGAATACATGTGAAACCAAATAGTGTCCAGAGACTTAATCAGGACAGAGTGTCTTCATGTCCACTTCATATTACACTTCTCCTGCTCATACAGTTAACATCCCAGTTAGTTATAGTTACCATGAACTCATAACGTGCTTGTGTTTTGCTGTACATTCCAACTGATGACAGTGTGATGCCCGGCTGCTTGACCAAAGTCTCCCTGAGTGCTGTGGGCTACATATGGGCTTTATTTGTTTTGTACATTATTGTACAAAAGTGTATTTTCATTAAAGTTGTGATGGAAAACAATAATTGGGTTTATGGTGGTGCTTTTTCATTTTAATATTTGATAGTTGATATTGTAGCTTGTAGTAGGCTGTGGAATTCAGAAATATTGTCATTCAGTCAGAAGATTGACTTCCATTATTCTAAATGGAGGTGTCACCTAAACCCTAACCCTAACCTCAGTGGGGGTATTTCTGAATGGCCATGTTTCTCAGTGGGGTGTTTCTGAATGGACGTCTGCCCCCGAATGTAGCCTATCACAGGAGCCAGGCTTCGGACGCCCAAATTCGCCCGGTTCATTTTTTGACGCCGTCTTTTTGGTGGAGCCCAGACTCATTGGTGGGTCACTCTGAACTAAAAATAACTTCTGGGAACTCAGACGAGACCCGTTGCAGCGGGTAGACGCAGTTTTAAGGAGTGGTTACAAATTGCGACTCGTTATTTTTACACATTTTAAACAACAGGTGACTGAGGTGAGTGAAATTGTTTTTCATAGTTTTGTCCCCATCTTTTTTCCTCTCCATTCCGTCTACCCTACCTAACTGTGATGTGTCTCCACTCTCCTTTAGACCTATATATCTGCTTTATCACTGGATTATGTGACCTTTTTCTGGGAAACATCAACAGTAACATCAACAGATGTCCAGGTGTTAATGATAGGCTAATTAAGGCTCCATCGTGTAGCAAAGCCACCCTGGACAGTGACCTGAACAAAACTAATTAAATAGCATCATTGACATTGGTAGGCCTACCTGTACAAGATGTAGACTATCATTAGGTTACCCTACTATTTATGTCAATATGACTGCCATGGTCTATGGGCTGGAAGCAGGCTAGTGTTTTTCATGTCTTTTCTGAATTTGAGCCATGGACCACCATTTGATGAGATACCCCCTCAGGGGAGAGTGTTTTCTGCTGGTGTTTCAGTCCGAGTGTATCAAAGGGTGCGTTCGGAAATGCGCACTGGGTGTGTGCTCAGTCAGTGTAGTGACTACTAGTGAGTGCGTAAACCTAATCCTAACCCTAACCTCAGTAAAACTATGCCTAAAAGTCCTCTACATTGTGGAATTTTATAACTTTACTCAGTGAGTTAGGCTACTTAGTTACAACAACACCTACCCCCACAAATTTCAGTTGCATCCAGGTTTGTTGATCACCATGTTTACGGTACGGTTAGTTACCGCAGCACGTCCAGGTTTGTTGATAAACTCCTAAACTCACGTGTAAGTTATTTAAAACACTCTATAGCAATGATTGCTGTCACAATATAGAGCTATTTAACACTGTTACTGAACACGCTATAGCAATGATTACTGTCAATATAGAGCTATTTAACACTGTTACTGAACAAACACTCTATAGCAATGATTACTGTCACAATATGAAGCTATTTAACACTGTTACTGAACAAACGCTCTATAGCAATGATTACTGTCACAATATGAAGCTATTTAACACTGTTACTGAACAAACACTCTATAGCAATGATTACTGTCACAATATAAAGCTGTTTAACACTGTTACTGAACAAACACTCTATAGCAATGATTACTGTCAATATAGAGCTATTTAACACTGTTACTGAACAAACACTCTATAGCAATGATTACTGTCACAATATGAAGCTATTTAACACTGTTACTGAACAAACGCTCTATAGCAATGATTACTGTCACAATATGAAGCTATTTAACACTGTTACTGAACAAACACTCTATAGCAATGATTACTGTCACAATATAAAGCTGTTTAACACTGTTACTGAACAAACACTCTATAGCAATGATTACTGTCACAATATAAAGCTGTTTAACACTGTTACTGAACAAACACTCTATAGCAATGATTACTGTCACAATATAAAGCTGTTTAACACTGTTACTGAACAAACACTCTATAGCAATGATTACTGTCACAATATAAAGCTGTTTAACACTGTTACTGAACAAACACTCTATAGCAAAGATTACTGTCACATATTTACCAGTGTGAGTGAAGACGTACAGACGACAGAGCCACTCTCCTGTCCTCTCCTCTCCTCTCGTGGTGTAAACACAGAGACAGAGAGGCACTTCCTGGTCGGGGGGGAATTCCTTGGCTACAGCGCCGTCTGTTGATGGGGACCTACAGATAGGTTCTGTCGGTTTGCAGTCTACCGCACTTCCAGGGGGTTGGGGGGGCTGGGCGGCTTCGCCGCCCAGCCTGGGCACGCTGTCCGGGGGGTAGACGCTGGGTAGACGCCGTGTCTGCCTGGAGGTTGGAAAGAGGGGGGAAAAAAAAAAAAAACAGCTGCTGGGCTGATGCATGCGTTCAATGCAATGTGAATGCATATGTGTAGAAAGAAAGACAGATAGATAAATCCAATGAATTAAAATAGGAACAGCCAGAGTCTCATGACAGTACAGTTCACTGGTACAAGGTCAACTAAAAGGAGATCCCAGTAATGTTTTTGGCTTATTTCCACAGGGAAGTCATTCATGAATGAACGAATTATTGATATAGGACCATATAGGTACAGTGTCATTGACAGTACAGTTCACTGGTACAAGGTCAACTAAAAGGAGATCCCAGTAATGTTTTTGGCTTATTTCCACAGGGAAGTCATTCACGAATGAACTAATTATCGATATAGGACTGTCATAGGTATACAGTGTCATTGACAGTACAGTTCACTGGTACAAGCTCAACTAAAAGGTGATCCTAGAAAAGACTAAGTCAGGGGGAAACAATTTAAAAAATAAAACAATAAAAACAGCCGATCTACAAGGCTGCATGTGGGCTTGTGGATCAGCTGTTTTGGGTAAATGTGGGTTATTTATCTAATGCAGTATTGATCCCTTTATCGAGTGATTGATTGAAGACTTTATGACAAGTTTCATGACAGTACAGTTCACTGGTACAAGTTACTATCGAAACCTCGACCAGCTGTCTGTCTCTCCGTCACACTTTTGCCCTGCTCATATCTCTGCAACCGCTGCCACGATCCGTGCCAAATTTGGCACACACTGTCCCTGCCCTCCACCCATCGATTCTCACCCATGGCCCTCCTCTTCTAGTGCCACCATGAGGCCGAGTCGCAGCACGCTTGTAGATCGGCTATTTTTGCTTCTTTTGATTTGGAATCCTAAATGTAACATTTTGATTTAATGTCAAATGCATTTAGTTACTCATGTTAACTTTATGAACTTAAATACATTGGACAAAAAAGGAATACATTTTAATACTACTATACTAGGCTACTAATATAGACTGAAGTAAAGCGGGTTATGTTTGAATGTTTGGAATTGCAACATTTGACATTATTTATTTAATTAATTAATTAATTAATTAATTAATTGATTCATTTAATTAATTATTTCCCTGTCTGCACCAGGCCGAAAGGACACATTGGCTGGGCTCACTGGTACAACTAACTTTCCCCCGACTGCGTACGGATTCTTTAATTAATTAATTAATTAATTAATTAATTATGGCCCCGCCCCCTGCATTGGCTGGGCTCACTGGTACAACTAACTTTCCCCCGACTGCGTAGGCTACTGATTCTTTAATTAATTAATTAATTAACTCCTCTTTCTTTCATTCATTCATTCATTCATTCATTCATTCATAAATAAATAAATAAATAAATAAATAAATAAATAAATAAATAAATAATTAATTAATTAATTAAATAAATAGCGGGGATCCCCGAGGGTGTCATCGCGTGCGGGGCGGCGAGCCTGATTATTATGTAAATGAGGCTAGAAAAAAGTAGTGGTCTGCGTTAATTATGTTAATGAGGGGTCTGTGTTAATTATGTTAATGAGGGGCGTGGTCTGCGATAATTATGTTAATGAGCCAAAAAAGAAAAAAAAGTGGTGTGCGTTAATTATGTTAATGAGGGGTGTGGTCTGCGTTAATTATGCTAATGAGGTTGGGGCGTGGTCTGCATTAATTATGTTAATGAGGGGTGTGGTCTGCGTTAATTATTTTAATGAGGGGCGTGGTCTGCGTTAATTATGTTAATGAGCAAAAAAAAAGAAAAAAAGGTGGTATGCATTAAATATGTTAATGAGGGGTGTGGTCTGCGTTAATTATGCTAATGGGGTTGGGGCGTGGTCTGCATTAATTATGTTAATGAGCTAAAAAAAGAAAAAAAGGTGGTCTGTGTTAATTATGTTAATGAGGGGTGTGGTCTGCGTTAATTATGCTAATGAGGTTGGGGGCATGGTTTGGAAATGCGTGTGGGCGTGGTGCGCATACATTATGCAAATGAGGGCGTTAAGGTAGGTTTCCCAGCGCGTAAAAAAAGCAGACGACCGTATGTAAATGAAGGGGAGGAGCTTAGTCGACTTAAAAAAATTGGGGGCGGTGCATGGTTTGGAAATGCGTGTGGGCGTGGTCCGCATAAATTATGCTAATGAGGCTGTTAAGTGGCATTTCCCAGCGCGTAAAAAATGCAGGTGGCCGTATGTAAATGAAGGGGAGGAGCTTAGTCGACATATGCAAATTGGGGGCGGGGCGTGGTTTGGAAATGCGTGTGGGCGTGGTGCGCATACATTATGCTCGCATACATTATGCTAATGAGGGCGTTAAGGTAGGTTTCCCAGCGCGTAAGAAAAGCAGACGACCGTATGTAAATGAAGGGGAGGAGCTTAGTCGACTTAAAAAAATTGGGGGCGGTGCATGGTTTGGAAATGCGTGTGGGTGTGGTCTGCATAAATTATGCTAATGAGGCTGTTAAGTGGCATTTCCCAGCGCGTAAAAAATGCAGGCGGCCGTATGTAAATGAAGGGGAGGAGCTTAGTCGACATATGCAAATTGGGGGCGGGGCGGGGTTTGGAAATGCGTGTGGGCGTGGTGCGCATACATTATGCTCGCATACATTATGCTAATGAGGGCGTTAAGGTAGGTTTCCCAGCGCGTAAAAAAGCAGACGACCGTATGTAAATGAAGGGGAGGAGCTTAGTCGACTTAAAAAAATTGGGGGCGGTGCATGGTTTGGAAATGCGTGTGGGCGTGGTCCGCATAAATTATGCTAATGAGGCTGTTAAGTGGCATTTCCCAGCGCGTAAAAAATGCAGGCGGCCGTATGTAAATGAAGGGGAGGAGCTTAGTCGACATATGCAAATTGGGGGCGGGGCGTGGTTTGGAAATGCGTGTGGGCGTGGTGCGCATACATTATGCTCGCATACATTATGCTAATGAGGGCGTTAAGGTAGGTTTCCCAGCGCGTAAGAAAAGCAGACGACCGTATGTAAATGAAGGGGAGGAGCTTAGTGGACTTAAAAAAATTGGGGGCGGTGCATGGTTTGGAAATGCGTGTGGGCGTGGTCCGCATAAATTATGCTAATGAGGCTGTTAAGTGGCATTTCCCAGCGCGTAAAAAAAGCAGACGACCGTATGTAAATGAAGGGGAGGAGCTTAGTCGACTTAAAAAAATTGGGGGCGGTGCATGGTTTGGAAATGCGTGTGGGCGTGGTCCGCATAAATTATGCTAATGAGGCTGTTAAGTGGCATTTCCCAGCGCGTAAAAAATGCAGGCGGCCGTATGTAAATGAAGGGGAGGAGCTTAGTCGACATATGCAAATTGGGGGCGGGGCGTGGTTTGGAAATGCTGTGGGCGTGGTGCGCATACATTATGCTCGCATACATTATGGCGCGTAAGAAAAGCAGACGACCGTATGTAAATGAAGGGGAGGAGCTTAGTGGACTTAAAAAAATTGGGGGCGGTGCATGGTTTGGAAATGCGTGTGGGCGTGGTCCGCATAAATTATGCTAATGAGGCTGTTAAGTGGCATTTCCCAGCGCGTAAAAAATGCAGGCGGCCGTATGTAAATGAAGGGGAGGAGCTTAGTCGACATATGCAAATTGGGGGCGGGGCGTGGTTTGGAAATGCGTGTGGGCGTGGTGCGCATACATTATGCTCGCATACATTATGCTAATGAGGGCGTTAAGGTAGGTTTCCCAGCGCGTAAGAAAAGCAGACGACCGTATGTAAATGAAGGGGAGGAGCTTAGTGGACTTAAAAAAATTGGGGGCGGTGCATGGTTTGGAAATGCGTGTGGGCGTGGTCCGCATAAATTATGCTAATGAGGCTGTTAAGTGGCATTTCCCAGCGCGTAAAAAATGCAGGCGGCCGTATGTAAATGAAGGGGAGGAGCTTAGTCGACATATGCAAATTGGGGGCGGGGCGTGGTTTGGAAATGCGTGTGGGCGTGGTGCGCATACATTATGCTCGCATACATTATGCTAATGAGGGCGTTAAGGTAGGTTTCCCAGCGCGTAAAAAAAGCAGACGACCGTATGTAAATGAAGGGGAGGAGCTTAGTGGACTTAAAAAAATTGGGGGCGGTGCATGGTTTGGAAATGCGTGTGGGCGTGGTCCGCATAAATTATGCTAATGAGGCTGTTAAGTGGCATTTCCCAGCGCGTAAAAAATGCAGGCGGCCGTATGTAAATGAAGGGGAGGAGCTTAGTCGACATATGCAAATTGGGGGCGGGGCGTGGTTTGGAAATGCGTGTGGGCGTGGTGCGCATACATTATGCTCGCATACATTATGCTAATGAGGGCGTTAAGGTAGGTTTTCCAGCGCGTAAGAAAAGCAGACGACCGTATGTAAATGAAGGGGAGGAGCTTAGTCGACTTAAAAAAATTGGGGGCGGTGCATGGTTTGGAAATGCGTGTGGGTGTGGTCCGCATAAATTATGCTAATGAGGCTGTTAAGTGGCATTTCCCAGCGCGTAAAAAATGCAGGCGGCCGTATGGAAATGAAGGGGAGGAGCTTAGTCAACATATGCAAATTGGGGGCGGGGCGTGGTTTGGAAATGCGTGTGGGCGTGGTGCGCATACATTATGCTAATGAGGGCATTAACACTTGGGGAGCCAAACTCGTTCAGGGACGAGTTATGGCCACTAGATGTCACCCTGCCACAGGAAGTTATATCGTCGAGGGACGAGTCAACAAATAGTTAACTTTTCGAGACCGCAGCTTCCCTTTGCATGCCCTGAATCCATTACGTCACCCAGCCAGGGCAGGAAGCCCCCTGTCTCTCCCCACACGGAAGGATTTTACATGGCTTTAGATTCTACTTTGAAACATAAGAACGGCTTTATCTGAGAATGAGGTAAAAACAGCCCCATGGAGGCAGAGAGCTGATTGTTTTCACGGCGACACTTTACCGCGAATTTACCGCGATTTTTTTACCGCGAGTTTCGCGAGCGTTTGTAAACAAATGGAGTACCTCCTCAATCTTCTCTGGACACGCACGTGCACACGCACAAAGCTTGCGGGGCTCATCAAAACATAACGTAAGTCAATGGTGGCACCAGCAACAGCTATAAATGTTATAAACCTTGGCCGCCCATGTGTTAAGGTGCGTGGCTGTGCGTGTGTCTGTAGCCTTTTTCCTCAGCGTTTTTGCCATAGCAAAATGTGTGTACGTAGCATCATGTTTGTCTAGTGATGTCATATGTTGTGTGTCTGTAGCCTTTTTCCTCAGCGTTTTGCCATAGCAAAACGTGTGTGTAGCATAGCCTGTACATCCTAGACTCAAATCCTAGTCTGAAGACGTTACGCAAGCACTACCACCGCTCACTTCACATTGGGTGTGATTTCTTTGAGAGATATGGCTGTGTTTTACAAAAAGATTGCGGTTGGAAATAATGAATGGATATTTTTTTCTATAAAATCGCAAAGGTAAGCTACTTTGATGGCAGTAAAAGACATCATTGAATCATTGATTAGGCAGTAAACGCAGTAAATTTATGTTACCTGGGGTGTCTTTATTGACAGATCCCAAAAGGGTCTCCCTTTGTATCTGTTTTGTCTCATTTCTTGCCGTGTGTATAACCGATGCCTTGTATCCACTCTGAACCTGTCTCTCATGTCACCTGCCTTCTTTTCAAAATCTGCAGGATCAATAAAGATGTGTTTAAGACGCAGGTATTGTATTGTCCGTATTTATGGGATATTCTTCACCATACAGTACGTCTGGGGTGATGACTCTGTGCATGTAGAATAGCGTTACGGTCTGTTGGTTTATGAAAAAATTGTAGTGTGTGCAGGTTTCCCTCATTGTCTGTTGATATCCGTAAATCTAAGAAATCCATGTGTTCTCTACTGCAGGGGTTCCCAAACCTTTTTGTCTCAGGGCACCCCATGAATATTTTCTTAATCCGAGGCACCTCTACATTATAATTTTCACTCCCAGCAACTTATATTTATAGCATATCGTCGTTGTCGGGTGGAAAACTTGTGTCCAAAACCGTTCATTTTCTATTTATCATCTATAAAATGTACTAAACTAGTGAAAACAGCAGATCTACAAGCACACACAGCCTCGCATCGTGATGCATTGTGTGCTTGTAGATTGGCTGTTTTCACTAGTGTTTTGCGACAGTCTTGTATGATGAAGCAGGGCTTTGCTTTACCAAAAGACGTACACATTTGAAACTTGGAGATACAGTACAAGGTTTCTGCCCGACAGTTCATTGTTTGACAGCACAATCATCAGTGTATTTTGGATGCATGTGAATTTGTGTTTTCAGATATTTAACCACTTGAACTGTCATTACCTAATAAACTTGACCTTCTACTCTGTACTTAGTCTGCTCTTTTTCACCTTTACATCAAACCTCTTTGCCGAAAATGGCCGATCTACAAGCTCACAACGCCTCGCATCGCGAGGCGTTGTGAGCTTGTAGATCTGCTATTTTTGGCAAAAGTTATCTGAATATGGACACTATGGTTCAAGTGGTTAATATAAAAAAGGAGAAAAAAGGTTTCTAAAACACAAAGATTTACCCCCTGTAGTAACTCTGAGGACCTAGGGGTCCCGGACCGCCTGTTGAAGACCCTGCTCTAACCTATTCCTGTTCTTCAAATGCAGTAATCCAAACCAGCGAATAAAAGAATCATGTAAAACATGTAAACGCTTTTTCCCCAGGCGTTACATCCCCATTCTAAAGGACTACCCAAACCGGTACATCTATGAGCCCTGGAACGCCCCACCATCGGTCCAGAAGGCTGCCAACTGCGTGGTGGGAGTGGACTACCCCAAACCCATGATCAACCATGCCGAGGGGAGCAGGCTTAACATAGAGAGAATGAAACAAGTCTACCAGCAACTGTCACACTACAGAGGACTGAGTAAGTAAACAACTGTCATAATGAAACAAACCCTGTATTCCCTAGAACACTATCGTTTTCAAATAAACCCTATGTACCCTAAAATAATTGAATTGTCTTTATTAAAACAAAAATGTTATTGTGTAGGCCGTCTTTAAGACCTCAACCCAATCATTCTACAGTCCTTATTCCCTGCATTGTCAGCTTGTAGAATGCTTACATTAAACCATTTCCTAGAGGAATTAGGGCGCAGAATGACGCTCTGTGTGTGTGTGTGTGTGTGTGTGTGTGTGTGTGTGTGTGTGTGTGTGTGTGTGTGTGTGTGTGTGTGTGTGTGTGTGTGTGTGTGTGTGTGCGTGCGTGTGTGTGTGTGTGTGTGTGTGTCAGGTCTTCTTGCTTCGGTGCCAACTATTCAAGAGGAGGCGGAGCCACCCATGACTGATGAATCTCAGACCGATAGTGGTCCTGGTAGGTTTTTATACCACCTGATTTATACATGGTTCAATGTGGCTCACCTAAAATCCACCAACTGCTAGCTATATTCCAGGGGTTGACACTAAGGTCTCAGAGGCACTTGCCCATCGGGCAAGTATAGGTAATGTTCTACTTGCCCAAAGGTCATGCCCACTTGCCCGAAAAGTAAATCTTAAAAAAATGATAGTTAAGATTTTAATTACTGCTCAATTTAACACTTCTTTTTACCCCCTGGGGCTGTGCGATAAATGTCATACCTAAATTTTTATCCAAATACCTACATAGCTGTGATTGAATATGACTATGGGTTTACGCCTATTTTATATTTTTAAGTGTAGCAACAGTGAAAACAGCACATTATAGGTAAACTGTGCTCTTATTTTACATTCCACAGAGCAGAAGACAGAGCGCTCTGGCCACGTTCAGGCGTTTAGACAGATATCTTGTGTTGTGTTTGACGGTTGCGTCCCCTCTGAAATGAGCACTTGCCCGGTCGGGCAACCTGAAAGCCAACTTCACCTGTCCCAACATTTTATTTACCTGCCGGGGGCAGGTGTGGCAAGCCTTAGTGTCAATGCCTATATTTGGTGTAACAACACCGGCCTGCAGCTAAGTATGTATCAGGCTTTAGATTCCGTTTAAAATGTAGTAGTGTGTAGAACTTGTAGAAAGCGCCACAACGGACTGACTGTGTTTCAGCTGATTATTTTAGAGGATTAGAATACAGTATGTCTATTTTTTTGCCTCACATGTTTGACGGACGTCTTTGTACATGTAACTGTGATGCAGCCTCTTGAAGCAGTGGTTCTCAACCTTTTCAGGCCGTGACCCCCAAAATAATCATATTTTAACTGGGGACCCCCCCCCCCCCCCCCCCCCACCCTGACGATCACTAAGAGTCAAGGAATTACATTTTGTATAACACGGTTCTATTGTGGAAATAGCCGATCTACTGCGTTTTTAGCATATAGATCGGCTATTTTCACAATTTCTGCCTCTAATATTTGACAATTTGGACAATTTTTAATTTGTCATTTTAGAAGTATTAAAAAGTCCTTAAATTGTCACTTTAGAAATGTGCAGATACCCTCTATACACTCAAACTGTATGTGGTTTGTTTACTGTTGAGTGAGAAAACAATGGTAAGTTAATGTTAAGTTAACAATGTTAAGTTAATCATCTGGGGACCCCCCAAAATAATTTGGGGACCGACCCACAATGTTGAGAACCACTGTCTTAAAGGATGATGCTGATGTGGCATTGTATGTGTGTGTTTTCCAGACTCCCCTGTCAGAGGGCCAGTTGACAGTGAAGCGGCAGGCTGCTCCACAGCACCTGACTCCTCCACAGTATGCACAGCATCCTCTACGGCCCCTGGCCTGCGTCTCACACCAGATGCGGTCTCCTCGGCCATGACGTCACATCCAGACCTAGAGGACGTTGTGGCCACAATGAATGACTCAACCCAGACACCCTCAGCCCCCTCATGTCAAAGCACGGCCTCGCGCACGGTCCCTCCTGCATCCACTACATCCGATGACCACACAGCAATCCAAATCCAAGTGTCAAACCTGGCCATAAATCAGCCCACCACCTCGTCTCCTTTCTCTTTTCCACTGACCAACCCAGCTGCTAGTCCACCAGAACTCAGTCAAACCTCGGGACTCTCCCCTCACCCGGCATCATCACCCACCACTTCAGCACAGACGCCCGGCCTCGGTCAGAGGAGGAGAGGCCAGTACCGCAAACTGAGACGCACCCAGCGGCAGCGGGGCAGACAGAGCTACGTGACGGCGACCAGGGAAGGAGAGGGAAGCAGAGAGGAGATGGACGAGGAACTGGGAGAGGATGAGCGGATGGAAGAAGGGATCACAGAGGAGAGGATGAAGAATCAGCAATGATACAATAAGGTGTGTGTGTGTGTGTGTGTGTGTGTGTGTGTGTGTGTGTGTGTGTGTGTGTGTGTGTGTGTGTGTGTGTGTGCAGAAGACACTGGGGGGAAGGTTATATTCTGGTTTAATCTGGAACTGTTATAACCTAACGGTGTCTTTTGCTGAGAGAGTTGATTTGCCAGGCGTTTTTAGCGTAGTTATTTTTGGTCAGCAAGTGATAGAGATGAGATGGACTATAATTTAAACTTAAGGTAGGGTTTTCTCCTTCTCCTTTTTCTCCTTCCTGATTGGATACAAATGAAAATGCATTTTCTGTTTAATAAAATGCTGGAGAGACACCTGTTACTGAACAAATACTCTATAGCAACGAGTATTATCAGAATGAAGAGCTACTTAACAATTCTTTTAACCAAAGAAAATCACTTGCCCTACCTTTTTATATCATAAAATATATGTTCCAAACGTGTCCTTTTAATCACGTTTACAGGCTTTCTATGAAAGGGCGTCTGACCATAACCTGATAGAGATAATTCAAGTAACAATGACCGTTGCTTAAATTAAAGTTAAGGTCAGATTATTTGTGTGCATACCCTGTACCCTGGCTAAAACTCTTCATTGTTTGTGTTTCAGGAACAGTTGGAGGCCATCAGAAGACAGAGAAAACCTCCCACTGGACTGACAATCCTCATATTCCTCTGTTCCCATTGTTTGGGACATTACACTGATATAATTAGATCAGGGGTCTTCAACAGGGGGTCCGGGACCCCTAGGGGGTCCCCAGAGTTACTACAGGGGGTCCTCAAAAATCTTTGGGTGATTTTTTCCTCCTTTTTCACTTGAACCCTAGCGTTCATATTCTGAGAGCTTTAGCCAAAAATAGCCGATCTACAAGCTCACAACGCCTCGCAGCGCGTTTTTTGGCGGTTGGAGGTTTGGTGTAGAGGGGAAAAAGAGCAGACTAAGAACGGAGTGAAAGGTCAAGTTTATGAAGTATTGACAGTTCAAGTGGTTAAATATCTGAAAACACAAATTGACATGAATCCAAAATACACTGATGATTGTGCTGTCAGTCAAACAATGAAACTATATGGAATCTATGAACAGGTTGTGGGGGTCCCTGCTTCATCTCTCTCTCAACTAAGGGGTCCTTGACCTGAAAACGTTGAAGGCCCCTGAATTGGATGTTATGGGCAGGAAAGGTATTTTTTTCTAATGTCGATCACTAAAACACACACCCTTGAACCAGAGGTGGAAAGAGCGCTGAAATGCTTTATGCAAATGGCCAATACACAGTACTACTGTGTGGTATGAAAATTCACTTTTTCTCAGCTTCTCCCCAGTTCACTCTTTGGCTATTCTTCTCCAAGTGGTTTTGGGCCTGCCTCTGGTTCTCTTGCCCTTTTCGGTTGACCGAAGGGCAACCTATATCAAGAAAACATTCAAGGTTAATTGGTGTTGATCATAGAAGAACACTGCACAAAGCACTCTCGTTATAGCTCAAATACAGTATTCTAAAACAAAAGGTTATGTTATAAACATTGCATCCATTACAAATTGGTTTTAACTTTGTTACTTAAATATAAAAATCTACTTGCACAATATGCTAGTGTACTTCTAGTACAGTGACTAAAGCAATTATAACTAGTTGCTTTCCACCTCTGACACATGTGAATATGTATATTTATGTATGTACCGCACACTTGATGGCATGAGCAATGTGTTTTCCACAGGAAAATGGGAGTTTTAAATTGGAACTATGTCAGCTCATTAATTGATAATTAATGATAACCATGTGTGCAGCAATGTACAGTATATCCTCACCCTGTATAAATGCACAAAGCACCTGGGGGCCAGTACTCCTAAATTAACTTAGTTTTGGTCCTTGGCCTTTGGCTAGTCAGAAAAAGGTAATGGAAGTATGTACAAAAGTTATATAAATTATTTGGTTGCAATTTGTAGTCTGAACACCTTACAGCTCATTCGCACTGCCCGCGATGCGACGCGAGCGACGAGCGGAGTCTCTATTTGAGCGAGGTTTCGCGGCGACGTCCATAGAGGTACATGGCCATGTCCCGCCCCCCAAACACTTTATATTATTATGTATTTATTTGATTGGTTCAGGCTATGTCGCAACGCAGTGGCCGACACTCCATATGCGGACAGTATTTCGCGGGATGTCGCTTGCGTGCAGTGCGGATGAGGTGTCAGGGAACATTCATTTAACCGAAACGGGGACATAAAGATCCTAGTGTGTTGAATGATGGAAGTGAATTGAAGTCATGGGTGATGCTTGCCTTTCCAGAATCTTTCTACCAGATCAAGTCCTCCCCATATAAACTATAAAAAGACGTTTTAGCTCAAAGAGAATCAGAGGCTTCTCACCTTGTTGTGACCCTGATGTATTTACTAATGTTTGCCGCATTCAAACTGTAAAGACTGCTTCATAGAGCATATCGTCATTGTCGGATGGAAACCTTGTATGTCCAAAACCGTTCGTTTCGTATTTATCATCTCTAAAAGATTTGCTATGCGAGGCTTTGTGTGCTTGTAGATCTGCTGTTTTCACTAGTTTTGTGCGACGGTCTTGTACAGTATGATGAAGCAGAGCTTTGCTTTACCAAAAAACGTACACATTTGAAACTTGGAGATACAAGGTTTCTGCCCGACAATGACAATATATACTGAAGCCCTGTATATGGTGTTAATATGTAAATGACTATAATTTGATTGTTTTGGAAAATATTGCAGATATTTTGGCCTGCGGCAGAGATGCTATATTGTATAAATTAGTGACAGATGACTGTTACTTGATTTGAAATTTATATTTGTATTCACCTACAGTACATGCACCACTAAATCAATTTCTGATTTAGGAGCATCATATACAGTACGCACACAGAGACATGCACAAATACAGTGGCACAACAATTCACAAACTGAAACTACATTGCCATTGCTAGTGTCTCTATACACTATAACTGTAGCATAATTCAAGCATTCAAGTTTTGCCATTTTGGTGAGGCACTTTACTGTATAGCTCCAGATTGTTGCCATGACGTTCCGGATTGTGGAACTGTTGTTTGGATGCTTATATAATAATATTCGTATTATATATTTTGGCAATTAATGCTATTTTCTCCACAAAGAAGGATGATAAAGACATGTTTTCTTTTGACAGTGGATAACGCTACTCTTCAGAGGAATGAATGTAGAGGAAACGCTAATGTGTTAAACTCATTCTCTCCTGTGTGTGTCTATGTTTAATTGCACTTACTATGTCAACTTGTGTATATATTATATGTTATATATATATAACCATAAACTGTCTCTCTTTCCTGTCTAATTGACAATCTTGTCTATCGGAGAGGATTTCCACAAAGCTCAGTTGGATTACCAAAGCGTTGTAGTTGTGAGGCAGACGTTTCCCATAATCTGAGAGGGATTGATTCTACATGCATTTCATTAACATTCACTTGAGCGATACTTCTCTGTCACACTTGGTTCATTAACTCATTACAGAAGCATTATCTAGCACAGTGTTTCTCAACCACTGTGCCTGGGGACCTTTGGTGTGCCCCTGAGAAGGGTCAAGTGTGCCCCTTGAAACTGCTTGAAAGCCAGTATTGTATTTATCATTTTAAAAATGATTTAAACTAGTGAAAACAGCCGATCTACAGATCTGCTGTTTTCACTACTGTTGTGCGACAGCCTTGTATGATGAAGCAGGGCTTTACTTTACGAAGAAATGTACAAATTTGAAACTTGGAGATACAAGGTTTCTTCCCGACAGTGACGATATTTACACCCCCGTATGTTCGCGTGCCCATGGATTATTGGGACATGAAAAGTGTGCCCATGCAGAAAAAAGGTTGAGAAACACTGATCTAGCACTACTACTAGCACTTTGCACTATTAGGCCTATTATTAATGACAGATGATGTCATAGCTGCTGATGCTAAATTATTACTTTCAGTAATTTGTGACCGGGCCAAAACTATTGGGACAGTGAGTGTTGTCAGTAACTAGTAATTAGTTCAGACTGAAAGCTTTTTAATTTTACGAAAATGGATTTCTGCCCTTTTGACACTGAAAGAGCCCACATACAAAGGACTCAAAACACCAGCTCTGTGACTTTTAAGTCAATAAACCTTCTCTGACCAGAACTTTCTTTCTGGATGTAGATGATAGAATGCCTTTCACTAAATTACTAAAGTACATTTGCATGCTACAGTACATCAGCCAAATAACTTTTTGTGAAATTGCCTAATTTGTTAATGTTATGTGTCTATGGCGGGTAAATTGGTAAATGCTTGGTTTATCAAGTGCATAAACCTGCATTAATAATGAAAAGAGATCTTTCACTCTGCTTTTGATTAACCCTACCTTTTATGATTTGTGTGCATTTTGAACTACAACATTGAATGAAAAACGTTAATTACAAATGTTCAAACCCAGTTTATGAATGGAATTCTAAAGAACTTGCATAAGCTGACTGACTTGTAGTTTAAATGAATGCGAAGAACACCCCCACTCACATACACACCCCTAAAGGGTGACTTGATATAAAAGTGGTAGGCTAATAATGATGGTAGCCTAATATTTACCAAATGTCTAATAGGCTACTTTCAAGATAACTGGTAGGCCTATAGGCTAATTTAATGTGTGGCCTCCAAATGGCAGTACCAGAATACATGTGAAACCAAATAGTGTCCAGAGACTTAATCAGGACAGAGTGTCTTCATGTCCACTTCATATTACACTTCTCCTGCTCATACAGTTAACATCCCAGTTAGTTATAGTTACCATGAACTCATAACGTGCTTGTGTTTTGCTGTACATTCCAACTGATGACAGTGTGATGCCCGGCTGCTTGACCAAAGTCTCCCTGAGTGCTGTGGGCTACATATGGGCTTTATTTGTTTTGTACATTATTGTACAAAAGTGTATTTTCATTAAAGTTGTGATGGAAAACAATAATTGGGTTTATGGTGGTGCTTTTTCATTTTAATATTTGATAGTTGATATTGTAGCTTGTAGTAGGCTGTGGAATTCAGAAATATTGTCATTCAGTCAGAAGATTGACTTCCATTATTCTAAATGGAGGTGTCACCTAAACCCTAACCCTAACCTCAGTGGGGGTATTTCTGAATGGCCATGTTTCTCAGTGGGGTGTTTCTGAATGGACGTCTGCCCCCGAATGTAGCCTATCACAGGAGCCAGGCTTCGGACGCCCAAATTCGCCCGGTTCATTTTTTGACGCCGTCTTTTTGGTGGAGCCCAGACTCATTGGTGGGTCACTCTGAACTAAAAATAACTTCTGGGAACTCAGACGAGACCCGTTGCAGCGGGTAGACGCAGTTTTAAGGAGTGGTTACAAATTGCGACTCGTTATTTTTACACATTTTAAACAACAGGTGACTGAGGTGAGTGAAATTGTTTTTCATAGTTTTGTCCCCATCTTTTTTCCTCTCCATTCCGTCTACCCTACCTAACTGTGATGTGTCTCCACTCTCCTTTAGACCTATATATCTGCTTTATCACTGGATTATGTGACCTTTTTCTGGGAAACATCAACAGTAACATCAACAGATGTCCAGGTGTTAATGATAGGCTAATTAAGGCTCCATCGTGTAGCAAAGCCACCCTGGACAGTGACCTGAACAAAACTAATTAAATAGCATCATTGACATTGGTAGGCCTACCTGTACAAGATGTAGACTATCATTAGGTTACCCTACTATTTATGTCAATATGACTGCCATGGTCTATGGGCTGGAAGCAGGCTAGTGTTTTTCATGTCTTTTCTGAATTTGAGCCATGGACCACCATTTGATGAGATACCCCCTCAGGGGAGAGTGTTTTCTGCTGGTGTTTCAGTCCGAGTGTATCAAAGGGTGCGTTCGGAAATGCGCACTGGGTGTGTGCTCAGTCAGTGTAGTGACTACTAGTGAGTGCGTAAACCTAATCCTAACCCTAACCTCAGTAAAACTATGCCTAAAAGTCCTCTACATTGTGGAATTTTATAACTTTACTCAGTGAGTTAGGCTACTTAGTTACAACAACACCTACCCCCACAAATTTCAGTTGCATCCAGGTTTGTTGATCACCATGTTTACGGTACGGTTAGTTACCGCAGCACGTCCAGGTTTGTTGATAAACTCCTAAACTCACGTGTAAGTTATTTAAAACACTCTATAGCAATGATTGCTGTCACAATATAGAGCTATTTAACACTGTTACTGAACACGCTATAGCAATGATTACTGTCAATATAGAGCTATTTAACACTGTTACTGAACAAACACTCTATAGCAATGATTACTGTCACAATATGAAGCTATTTAACACTGTTACTGAACAAACGCTCTATAGCAATGATTACTGTCACAATATGAAGCTATTTAACACTGTTACTGAACAAACACTCTATAGCAATGATTACTGTCACAATATAAAGCTGTTTAACACTGTTACTGAACAAACACTCTATAGCAATGATTACTGTCAATATAGAGCTATTTAACACTGTTACTGAACAAACACTCTATAGCAATGATTACTGTCACAATATGAAGCTATTTAACACTGTTACTGAACAAACGCTCTATAGCAATGATTACTGTCACAATATGAAGCTATTTAACACTGTTACTGAACAAACACTCTATAGCAATGATTACTGTCACAATATAAAGCTGTTTAACACTGTTACTGAACAAACACTCTATAGCAATGATTACTGTCACAATATAAAGCTGTTTAACACTGTTACTGAACAAACACTCTATAGCAATGATTACTGTCACAATATAAAGCTGTTTAACACTGTTACTGAACAAACACTCTATAGCAATGATTACTGTCACAATATAAAGCTGTTTAACACTGTTACTGAACAAACACTCTATAGCAAAGATTACTGTCACATATTTACCAGTGTGAGTGAAGACGTACAGACGACAGAGCCACTCTCCTGTCCTCTCCTCTCCTCTCGTGGTGTAAACACAGAGACAGAGAGGCACTTCCTGGTCGGGGGGGAATTCCTTGGCTACAGCGCCGTCTGTTGATGGGGACCTACAGATAGGTTCTGTCGGTTTGCAGTCTACCGCACTTCCAGGGGGTTGGGGGGGCTGGGCGGCTTCGCCGCCCAGCCTGGGCACGCTGTCCGGGGGGTAGACGCTGGGTAGACGCCGTGTCTGCCTGGAGGTTGGAAAGAGGGGGAAAAAAAAAAAAAAACAGCTGCTGGGCTGATGCATGCGTTCAATGCAATGTGAATGCATATGTGTAGAAAGAAAGACAGATAGATAAATCCAATGAATTAAAATAGGAACAGCCAGAGTCTCATGACAGTACAGTTCACTGGTACAAGGTCAACTAAAAGGAGATCCCAGTAATGTTTTTGGCTTATTTCCACAGGGAAGTCATTCATGAATGAACGAATTATTGATATAGGACCATATAGGTACAGTGTCATTGACAGTACAGTTCACTGGTACAAGGTCAACTAAAAGGAGATCCCAGTAATGTTTTTGGCTTATTTCCACAGGGAAGTCATTCACGAATGAACTAATTATCGATATAGGACTGTCATAGGTATACAGTGTCATTGACAGTACAGTTCACTGGTACAAGCTCAACTAAAAGGTGATCCTAGAAAAGACTAAGTCAGGGGGAAACAATTTAAAAAATAAAACAATAAAAACAGCCGATCTACAAGGCTGCATGTGGGCTTGTGGATCAGCTGTTTTGGGTAAATGTGGGTTATTTATCTAATGCAGTATTGATCCCTTTATCGAGTGATTGATTGAAGACTTTATGACAAGTTTCATGACAGTACAGTTCACTGGTACAAGTTACTATCGAAACCTCGACCAGCTGTCTGTCTCTCCGTCACACTTTTGCCCTGCTCATATCTCTGCAACCGCTGCCACGATCCGTGCCAAATTTGGCACACACTGTCCCTGCCCTCCACCCATCGATTCTCACCCATGGCCCTCCTCTTCTAGTGCCACCATGAGGCCGAGTCGCAGCACGCTTGTAGATCGGCTATTTTTGCTTCTTTTGATTTGGAATCCTAAATGTAACATTTTGATTTAATGTCAAATGCATTTAGTTACTCATGTTAACTTTATGAACTTAAATACATTGGACAAAAAAGGAATACATTTTAATACTACTATACTAGGCTACTAATATAGACTGAAGTAAAGCGGGTTATGTTTGAATGTTTGGAATTGCAACATTTGACATTATTTATTTAATTAATTAATTAATTAATTAATTAATTGATTCATTTAATTAATTATTTCCCTGTCTGCACCAGGCCGAAAGGACACATTGGCTGGGCTCACTGGTACAACTAACTTTCCCCCGACTGCGTACGGATTCTTTAATTAATTAATTAATTAATTAATTAATTATGGCCCCGCCCCCTGCATTGGCTGGGCTCACTGGTACAACTAACTTTCCCCCGACTGCGTAGGCTACTGATTCTTTAATTAATTAATTAATTAACTCCTCTTTCTTTCATTCATTCATTCATTCATTCATTCATTCATAAATAAATAAATAAATAAATAAATAAATAAATAAATAAATAAATAATTAATTAATTAATTAAATAAATAGCGGGGATCCCCGAGGGTGTCATCGCGTGCGGGGCGGCGAGCCTGATTATTATGTAAATGAGGCTAGAAAAAAGTAGTGGTCTGCGTTAATTATGTTAATGAGGGGTCTGTGTTAATTATGTTAATGAGGGGCGTGGTCTGCGATAATTATGTTAATGAGCCAAAAAAGAAAAAAAAGTGGTGTGCGTTAATTATGTTAATGAGGGGTGTGGTCTGCGTTAATTATGCTAATGAGGTTGGGGCGTGGTCTGCATTAATTATGTTAATGAGGGGTGTGGTCTGCGTTAATTATTTTAATGAGGGGCGTGGTCTGCGTTAATTATGTTAATGAGCAAAAAAAAAGAAAAAAAGGTGGTATGCATTAAATATGTTAATGAGGGGTGTGGTCTGCGTTAATTATGCTAATGGGGTTGGGGCGTGGTCTGCATTAATTATGTTAATGAGCTAAAAAAAGAAAAAAAGGTGGTCTGTGTTAATTATGTTAATGAGGGGTGTGGTCTGCGTTAATTATGCTAATGAGGTTGGGGGCATGGTTTGGAAATGCGTGTGGGCGTGGTGCGCATACATTATGCAAATGAGGGCGTTAAGGTAGGTTTCCCAGCGCGTAAAAAAAGCAGACGACCGTATGTAAATGAAGGGGAGGAGCTTAGTCGACTTAAAAAAATTGGGGGCGGTGCATGGTTTGGAAATGCGTGTGGGCGTGGTCCGCATAAATTATGCTAATGAGGCTGTTAAGTGGCATTTCCCAGCGCGTAAAAAATGCAGGTGGCCGTATGTAAATGAAGGGGAGGAGCTTAGTCGACATATGCAAATTGGGGGCGGGGCGTGGTTTGGAAATGCGTGTGGGCGTGGTGCGCATACATTATGCTCGCATACATTATGCTAATGAGGGCGTTAAGGTAGGTTTCCCAGCGCGTAAGAAAAGCAGACGACCGTATGTAAATGAAGGGGAGGAGCTTAGTCGACTTAAAAAAATTGGGGGCGGTGCATGGTTTGGAAATGCGTGTGGGTGTGGTCTGCATAAATTATGCTAATGAGGCTGTTAAGTGGCATTTCCCAGCGCGTAAAAAATGCAGGCGGCCGTATGTAAATGAAGGGGAGGAGCTTAGTCGACATATGCAAATTGGGGGCGGGGCGGGGTTTGGAAATGCGTGTGGGCGTGGTGCGCATACATTATGCTCGCATACATTATGCTAATGAGGGCGTTAAGGTAGGTTTCCCAGCGCGTAAAAAAGCAGACGACCGTATGTAAATGAAGGGGAGGAGCTTAGTCGACTTAAAAAAATTGGGGGCGGTGCATGGTTTGGAAATGCGTGTGGGCGTGGTCCGCATAAATTATGCTAATGAGGCTGTTAAGTGGCATTTCCCAGCGCGTAAAAAATGCAGGCGGCCGTATGTAAATGAAGGGGAGGAGCTTAGTCGACATATGCAAATTGGGGGCGGGGCGTGGTTTGGAAATGCGTGTGGGCGTGGTGCGCATACATTATGCTCGCATACATTATGCTAATGAGGGCGTTAAGGTAGGTTTCCCAGCGCGTAAGAAAAGCAGACGACCGTATGTAAATGAAGGGGAGGAGCTTAGTGGACTTAAAAAAATTGGGGGCGGTGCATGGTTTGGAAATGCGTGTGGGCGTGGTCCGCATAAATTATGCTAATGAGGCTGTTAAGTGGCATTTCCCAGCGCGTAAAAAAAGCAGACGACCGTATGTAAATGAAGGGGAGGAGCTTAGTCGACTTAAAAAAATTGGGGGCGGTGCATGGTTTGGAAATGCGTGTGGGCGTGGTCCGCATAAATTATGCTAATGAGGCTGTTAAGTGGCATTTCCCAGCGCGTAAAAAATGCAGGCGGCCGTATGTAAATGAAGGGGAGGAGCTTAGTCGACATATGCAAATTGGGGGCGGGGCGTGGTTTGGAAATGCTGTGGGCGTGGTGCGCATACATTATGCTCGCATACATTATGGCGCGTAAGAAAAGCAGACGACCGTATGTAAATGAAGGGGAGGAGCTTAGTGGACTTAAAAAAATTGGGGGCGGTGCATGGTTTGGAAATGCGTGTGGGCGTGGTCCGCATAAATTATGCTAATGAGGCTGTTAAGTGGCATTTCCCAGCGCGTAAAAAATGCAGGCGGCCGTATGTAAATGAAGGGGAGGAGCTTAGTCGACATATGCAAATTGGGGGCGGGGCGTGGTTTGGAAATGCGTGTGGGCGTGGTGCGCATACATTATGCTCGCATACATTATGCTAATGAGGGCGTTAAGGTAGGTTTCCCAGCGCGTAAGAAAAGCAGACGACCGTATGTAAATGAAGGGGAGGAGCTTAGTGGACTTAAAAAAATTGGGGGCGGTGCATGGTTTGGAAATGCGTGTGGGCGTGGTCCGCATAAATTATGCTAATGAGGCTGTTAAGTGGCATTTCCCAGCGCGTAAAAAATGCAGGCGGCCGTATGTAAATGAAGGGGAGGAGCTTAGTCGACATATGCAAATTGGGGGCGGGGCGTGGTTTGGAAATGCGTGTGGGCGTGGTGCGCATACATTATGCTCGCATACATTATGCTAATGAGGGCGTTAAGGTAGGTTTCCCAGCGCGTAAAAAAAGCAGACGACCGTATGTAAATGAAGGGGAGGAGCTTAGTGGACTTAAAAAAATTGGGGGCGGTGCATGGTTTGGAAATGCGTGTGGGCGTGGTCCGCATAAATTATGCTAATGAGGCTGTTAAGTGGCATTTCCCAGCGCGTAAAAAATGCAGGCGGCCGTATGTAAATGAAGGGGAGGAGCTTAGTCGACATATGCAAATTGGGGGCGGGGCGTGGTTTGGAAATGCGTGTGGGCGTGGTGCGCATACATTATGCTCGCATACATTATGCTAATGAGGGCGTTAAGGTAGGTTTTCCAGCGCGTAAGAAAAGCAGACGACCGTATGTAAATGAAGGGGAGGAGCTTAGTCGACTTAAAAAAATTGGGGGCGGTGCATGGTTTGGAAATGCGTGTGGGTGTGGTCCGCATAAATTATGCTAATGAGGCTGTTAAGTGGCATTTCCCAGCGCGTAAAAAATGCAGGCGGCCGTATGGAAATGAAGGGGAGGAGCTTAGTCAACATATGCAAATTGGGGGCGGGGCGTGGTTTGGAAATGCGTGTGGGCGTGGTGCGCATACATTATGCTAATGAGGGCATTAAGGTGCGTGGCTGTGCGTGTGTCTGTAGCCTTTTTCCTCAGCGTTTTTGCCATAGCAAAATGTGTGTACGTAGCATCATGTTTGTCTAGTGATGTCATATGTTGTGTGTCTGTAGCCTTTTTCCTCAGCGTTTTGCCATAGCAAAACGTGTGTGTAGCATAGCCTGTACATCCTAGACTCAAATCCTAGTCTGAAGACGTTACGCAAGCACTACCACCGCTCACTTCACATTGGGTGTGATTTCTTTGAGAGATATGGCTGTGTTTTACAAAAAGATTGCGGTTGGAAATAATGAATGGATATTTTTTTCTATAAAATCGCAAAGGTAAGCTACTTTGATGGCAGTAAAAGACATCATTGAATCATTGATTAGGCAGTAAACGCAGTAAATTTATGTTACCTGGGGTGTCTTTATTGACAGATCCCAAAAGGGTCTCCCTTTGTATCTGTTTTGTCTCATTTCTTGCCGTGTGTATAACCGATGCCTTGTATCCACTCTGAACCTGTCTCTCATGTCACCTGCCTTCTTTTCAAAATCTGCAGGATCAATAAAGATGTGTTTAAGACGCAGGTATTGTATTGTCCGTATTTATGGGATATTCTTCACCATACAGTACGTCTGGGGTGATGACTCTGTGCATGTAGAATAGCGTTACGGTCTGTTGGTTTATGAAAAAATTGTAGTGTGTGCAGGTTTCCCTCATTGTCTGTTGATATCCGTAAATCTAAGAAATCCATGTGTTCTCTACTGCAGGGGTTCCCAAACCTTTTTGTCTCAGGGCACCCCATGAATATTTTCTTAATCCGAGGCACCTCTACATTATAATTTTCACTCCCAGCAACTTATATTTATAGCATATCGTCGTTGTCGGGTGGAAAACTTGTGTCCAAAACCGTTCATTTTCTATTTATCATCTATAAAATGTACTAAACTAGTGAAAACAGCAGATCTACAAGCACACACAGCCTCGCATCGTGATGCATTGTGTGCTTGTAGATTGGCTGTTTTCACTAGTGTTTTGCGACAGTCTTGTATGATGAAGCAGGGCTTTGCTTTACCAAAAGACGTACACATTTGAAACTTGGAGATACAGTACAAGGTTTCTGCCCGACAGTTCATTGTTTGACAGCACAATCATCAGTGTATTTTGGATGCATGTGAATTTGTGTTTTCAGATATTTAACCACTTGAACTGTCATTACCTAATAAACTTGACCTTCTACTCTGTACTTAGTCTGCTCTTTTTCACCTTTACATCAAACCTCTTTGCCGAAAATGGCCGATCTACAAGCTCACAACGCCTCGCATCGCGAGGCGTTGTGAGCTTGTAGATCTGCTATTTTTGGCAAAAGTTATCTGAATATGGACACTATGGTTCAAGTGGTTAATATAAAAAAGGAGAAAAAAGGTTTCTAAAACACAAAGATTTACCCCCTGTAGTAACTCTGAGGACCTAGGGGTCCCGGACCGCCTGTTGAAGACCCTGCTCTAACCTATTCCTGTTCTTCAAATGCAGTAATCCAAACCAGCGAATAAAAGAATCATGTAAAACATGTAAACGCTTTTTCCCCAGGCGTTACATCCCCATTCTAAAGGACTACCCAAACCGGTACATCTATGAGCCCTGGAACGCCCCACCATCGGTCCAGAAGGCTGCCAACTGCGTGGTGGGAGTGGACTACCCCAAACCCATGATCAACCATGCCGAGGGGAGCAGGCTTAACATAGAGAGAATGAAACAAGTCTACCAGCAACTGTCACACTACAGAGGACTGAGTAAGTAAACAACTGTCATAATGAAACAAACCCTGTATTCCCTAGAACACTATCGTTTTCAAATAAACCCTATGTACCCTAAAATAATTGAATTGTCTTTATTAAAACAAAAATGTTATTGTGTAGGCCGTCTTTAAGACCTCAACCCAATCATTCTACAGTCCTTATTCCCTGCATTGTCAGCTTGTAGAATGCTTACATTAAACCATTTCCTAGAGGAATTAGGGCGCAGAATGACGCTCTGTGTGTGTGTGTGTGTGTGTGTGTGTGTGTGTGTGTGTGTGTGTGTGTGTGTGTGTGTGTGTGTGTGTGTGTGTGTGTGCGTGCGTGTGTGTGTGTGTGTGTGTGTGTCAGGTCTTCTTGCTTCGGTGCCAACTATTCAAGAGGAGGCGGAGCCACCCATGACTGATGAATCTCAGACCGATAGTGGTCCTGGTAGGTTTTTATACCACCTGATTTATACATGGTTCAATGTGGCTCACCTAAAATCCACCAACTGCTAGCTATATTCCAGGGGTTGACACTAAGGTCTCAGAGGCACTTGCCCATCGGGCAAGTATAGGTAATGTTCTACTTGCCCAAAGGTCATGCCCACTTGCCCGAAAAGTAAATCTTAAAAAAATGATAGTTAAGATTTTAATTACTGCTCAATTTAACACTTCTTTTTACCCCCTGGGGCTGTGCGATAAATGTCATACCTAAATTTTTATCCAAATACCTACATAGCTGTGATTGAATATGACTATGGGTTTACGCCTATTTTATATTTTTAAGTGTAGCAACAGTGAAAACAGCACATTATAGGTAAACTGTGCTCTTATTTTACATTCCACAGAGCAGAAGACAGAGCGCTCTGGCCACGTTCAGGCGTTTAGACAGATATCTTGTGTTGTGTTTGACGGTTGCGTCCCCTCTGAAATGAGCACTTGCCCGGTCGGGCAACCTGAAAGCCAACTTCACCTGTCCCAACATTTTATTTACCTGCCGGGGGCAGGTGTGGCAAGCCTTAGTGTCAATGCCTATATTTGGTGTAACAACACCGGCCTGCAGCTAAGTATGTATCAGGCTTTAGATTCCGTTTAAAATGTAGTAGTGTGTAGAACTTGTAGAAAGCGCCACAACGGACTGACTGTGTTTCAGCTGATTATTTTAGAGGATTAGAATACAGTATGTCTATTTTTTTGCCTCACATGTTTGACGGACGTCTTTGTACATGTAACTGTGATGCAGCCTCTTGAAGCAGTGGTTCTCAACCTTTTCAGGCCGTGACCCCCAAAATAATCATATTTTAACTGGGGACCCCCCCCCCCCCCCCCCCCCCACCCTGACGATCACTAAGAGTCAAGGAATTACATTTTGTATAACACGGTTCTATTGTGGAAATAGCCGATCTACTGCGTTTTTAGCATATAGATCGGCTATTTTCACAATTTCTGCCTCTAATATTTGACAATTTGGACAATTTTTAATTTGTCATTTTAGAAGTATTAAAAAGTCCTTAAATTGTCACTTTAGAAATGTGCAGATACCCTCTATACACTCAAACTGTATGTGGTTTGTTTACTGTTGAGTGAGAAAACAATGGTAAGTTAATGTTAAGTTAACAATGTTAAGTTAATCATCTGGGGACCCCCCAAAATAATTTGGGGACCGACCCACAATGTTGAGAACCACTGTCTTAAAGGATGATGCTGATGTGGCATTGTATGTGTGTGTTTTCCAGACTCCCCTGTCAGAGGGCCAGTTGACAGTGAAGCGGCAGGCTGCTCCACAGCACCTGACTCCTCCACAGTATGCACAGCATCCTCTACGGCCCCTGGCCTGCGTCTCACACCAGATGCGGTCTCCTCGGCCATGACGTCACATCCAGACCTAGAGGACGTTGTGGCCACAATGAATGACTCAACCCAGACACCCTCAGCCCCCTCATGTCAAAGCACGGCCTCGCGCACGGTCCCTCCTGCATCCACTACATCCGATGACCACACAGCAATCCAAATCCAAGTGTCAAACCTGGCCATAAATCAGCCCACCACCTCGTCTCCTTTCTCTTTTCCACTGACCAACCCAGCTGCTAGTCCACCAGAACTCAGTCAAACCTCGGGACTCTCCCCTCACCCGGCATCATCACCCACCACTTCAGCACAGACGCCCGGCCTCGGTCAGAGGAGGAGAGGCCAGTACCGCAAACTGAGACGCACCCAGCGGCAGCGGGGCAGACAGAGCTACGTGACGGCGACCAGGGAAGGAGAGGGAAGCAGAGAGGAGATGGACGAGGAACTGGGAGAGGATGAGCGGATGGAAGAAGGGATCACAGAGGAGAGGATGAAGAATCAGCAATGATACAATAAGGTGTGTGTGTGTGTGTGTGTGTGTGTGTGTGTGTGTGTGTGTGTGTGTGTGTGTGTGTGTGTGTGTGTGTGTGTGTGCAGAAGACACTGGGGGGAAGGTTATATTCTGGTTTAATCTGGAACTGTTATAACCTAACGGTGTCTTTTGCTGAGAGAGTTGATTTGCCAGGCGTTTTTAGCGTAGTTATTTTTGGTCAGCAAGTGATAGAGATGAGATGGACTATAATTTAAACTTAAGGTAGGGTTTTCTCCTTCTCCTTTTTCTCCTTCCTGATTGGATACAAATGAAAATGCATTTTCTGTTTAATAAAATGCTGGAGAGACACCTGTTACTGAACAAATACTCTATAGCAACGAGTATTATCAGAATGAAGAGCTACTTAACAATTCTTTTAACCAAAGAAAATCACTTGCCCTACCTTTTTATATCATAACATATATGTTCCAAACGTGTCCTTTTAATCACGTTTACAGGCTTTCTATGAAAGGGCGTCTGACCATAACCTGATAGAGATAATTCAAGTAACAATGACCGTTGCTTAAATTAAAGTTAAGGTCAGATTATTTGTGTGCATACCCTGTACCCTGGCTAAAACTCCTCATTGTTTGTGTTTCAGGAACAGTTGGAGGCCAACAGAAGACAGAGAAAACCTCCCACTGGACTGACAATCCTCATATTCCTCTGTTCCCATTGTTTGGGACATTACACTGATATAATTAGATCAGGGGTCTTCAACAGGGGGTCCGGGACCCCTAGGGGGTCCCCAGAGTTACTACAGGGGGTCCTCAAAAATCTTTGGGTGATTTTTTCCTCCTTTTTCACTTGAACCCTAGCGTTCATATTCTGAGAGCTTTAGCCAAAAATAGCCGATCTACAAGCTCACAACGCCTCGCAGCGCGTTTTTTGGCGGTTGGAGGTTTGGTGTAGAGGGGAAAAAGAGCAGACTAAGAACGGAGTGAAAGGTCAAGTTTATGAAGTATTGACAGTTCAAGTGGTTAAATATCTGAAAACACAAATTGACATGAATCCAAAATACACTGATGATTGTGCTGTCAGTCAAACAATGAAACTATATGGAATCTATGAACAGGTTGTGGGGGTCCCTGCTTCATCTCTCTCTCAACTAAGGGGTCCTTGACCTGAAAACGTTGAAGGCCCCTGAATTGGATGTTATGGGCAGGAAAGGTATTTTTTTCTAATGTCGATCACTAAAACACACACCCTTGAACCAGAGGTGGAAAGAGCGCTGAAATGCTTTATGCAAATGGCCAATACACAGTACTACTGCGTGGTATGAAAATTCACTTTTGGACAGTATGTAAGTAAAAGAGTTACTACTTACTTAAAAAACACCCTAATGCCCAAATAAGTATCCTGGCACGATCAGATACAATTCTTTGTGCAGTTTGCCAAGTCTTGGCCACAAAAATGAATTGGTTACCTCTTGTGGGATTGTTCTTGCAAACAATTTAATATAGTTTCTATCAGTCATGGCAGGTATACGTTCTGTATGACCGTATTTAGCTATAACTATCATGTTCTATTCTCTCTAGTCTCTACTACTGTATGTTTTCTAATAATAGTTATTGAAATAAAATTAGGGCTTAGTTACCAAGATATCCGGAAACATACTTTACTTACTGAATCTCTTCACCAGGAGCAGTAGTACAGTCCAGCATGGCCCATGGCCTTACTCTCAGCTTCTCCCCAGTTCACTCTTTGGCTATTCTTCTCCAAGTGGTTTTGGGCCTGCCTCTGGTTCTCTTGCCCTTTTCGGTTGACCGAAGGGCAACCTATATCAAGAAAACATTCAAGGTTAATTGGTGTTGATCATAGAAGAACACTGCACAAGCACTCTCATTATAGCTCAAATACAGTATTCTAAAACAAAAGGTTATGTTATAAACATTGCATCCATTACAAATTGGTTTTAACTTTGTTACTTAAATATAAATATCTACTTGCACAATATGCTAGTGTACTTCTAGTACAGTAACTAAAGCAATTATAACTAGTTGCTTTCCACCTCTGACACATGTGAATATGTATATTTATGTATGTACCGCACACTTGATGGCATGAGCAATGTGTTTTCCACAGGAAAATGGGAGTTTTAAATTGGAATTATGTCAGCTCATTAATTGATAATTAATGATAACCATGTGTGCAGCAATGTACAGTATATCCTCACCCTGTATAAATGCACAAAGCACCTGGGGGCCAGTACTCCTAAATTCACTTAGTTTTGGTCCTTGGCCTTTGGCTAGTCAGAAAAAGGTAATGGAAGTATGTACAAAAGTTATATAAATTATTTGGTTGCAATTTGTAGTCTGAACACCTTACAGCTCATTCGCACTGCCCGCGATGCGACGCGAGCGACGAGCGGAGTCTCTATTTGAGCGAGGTTTCGTGGCGACGTCCATAGAGGTAAATGGCCATGTCCCGCCCCCCAAACACTTTATATTATTATGTATTTATTTGATTGGTTCAGGCTATGTCGCAACGCAGTGGCCGACACGCCATATGCGGACAGTATTTCGCGGGATGTCGCTTGCGTGCAGTGCGGATGAGGTGTCAGGGAACATTCATTTAACCGAAACGGGGACATAAAGATCCTAGTGTGTTGAATGATGGAAGTGAATTGAAGTCATGGGTGATGCTTGCCTTTCCAGAATCTTTCTACCAGATCAAGTCCTCCCCATATAAACTATAAAAAGACGTTTTAGCTCAAAGAGAATCAGAGGCTTCTCACCTTGTTGTGACCCTGATGTATTTACTAATGTTTGCCGCATTCAAACTGTAAAGACTGCTTCATAGAGCATATCGTCATTGTCGGATGGAAACCTTGTATGTCCAAAACCGTTCGTTTCGTATTTATCATCTAAAAGATTTGCTAAACTAGTGAAAACAGACGATCTACAAGCACACAACGCCTCGCATCGCGAGGCTTTGTGTGCTTGTAGATCTGCTGTTTTCACTCGTTTTGTGCGACGGTCTTGTACAGTATGATGAAGCAGAGCTTTGCTTTACCAAAAAACGTACACATTTGAAACTTGGAGATACGAGGTTTCTGCCCGACAATGACGATATATACTGAAGCCCTGTATATGGTGTTAATATGTAAATGACTATAATTTGATTGTTTTGGAAAATATTGCAGATATTTTGGCCTGCGGCAGAGATGCTATATTGTATAAATTAGTGACAGATGACTGTTACTTGATTTGAAATGTATATTTGTATTCACCTACAGTACATGCACCACTAAATCAATTTCTGATTTAGGAGCATCATATACAGTACGCACACAGAGACATGCACAAATACAGTGGCACAACAATTCACAAACTGAAACTACATTGCCATTGCTAGTGTCTCTATACACTATAACTGTAGCATAATTCAAGCATTCAAGTTTTGCCATTTTGGTGAGGCACTTTACTGTATAGCTCCAGATTGTTGCCATGACGTTCCGGATTGTGGGACTGTTGTTTGGATGCTTATATAATAATATTCGTATTATATATTTTGGCAATTAATGCTATTTTCTCCACAAAGAAGGATGATAAAGACATGTTTTCTTTTGACAGTGGATAACGCTACTCTTCAGAGGAATGAATGTAGAGGAAACGCTAATGTGTTAAACTCATTCTCTCCTGTGTGTCTATGTTTAATTGCACTTACTATGTCAACTTGTGTATATATTATATGTTATATATATATAACCATAAACTGTCTCTCTTTCCTGTCTAATTGACAATCTTGTCTATCGGAGAGGATTTCCACAAAGCTCAGTTGGATTACCAAAGCGTTGTAGTTGTGAGGCAGACGTTTCCCATAATCTGAGAGGGATTGATTCTACATGCATTTCATTAACATTCACTTGAGCGATACTTCTCTGTCACACTTGGTTCATTAACTCATTACAGAAGCATTATCTAGCACAGTGTTTCTCAACCACTGTGCCTGGGGACCTTTGGTGTGCCCCTGAGAAGGGTCAAGTGTGCCCCTTGAAACTGCTTGAAAGCCAGTATTGTATTTATCATTTTAAAAATGATTTAAACTAGTGAAAACAGCCGATCTACAAGCACACAGTGTGCTTGTAGATCTGCTGTTTTCACTACTGTTGTGCGACAGCCTTGTATGATGAAGCAGGGCTTTACTTTACGAAGAAATGTACAAATTTGAAACTTGGAGATACAAGGTTTCTTCCCGACAGTGACGATATTTACACCCCCGTATGTTCGTGTGCCCATGGATTATTGGGACATGAAAAGTGTGCCCATGCAGAAAAAAGGTTGAGAAACACTGATCTAGCACTACTACTAGCACTTTGCACTATTAGGCCTATTATTAATGACAGATGATGTCATAGCTGCTGATGCTAAATTATTACTTTCAGTAATTTGTGACCGGGCCAAAACTATTGGGACAGTGAGTGTTGTCAGTAACTAGTAATTAGTTCAGACTGAAAGCTTTTTAATTTTACGAAAATGGATTTCTGCCCTTTTGACACTGAAAGAGCCCACATACAAAGGACTCAAAACACCAGCTCTGTGACTTTTAAGTCAATAAACCTTCTCTGACCAGAACTTTCTTTCTGGATGTAGATGATAGAATGCCTTTCACTAAATTACTAAAGTACATTTGCATGCTACAGTACATCAGCCAAATAACTTTTTGTGAAATTGCCTAATTTGTTAATGTTATGTGTCTATGGCGGGTAAATTGGTAAATGCTTGGTTTATCAAGTGCATAAACCTGCATTAATAATGAAAAGAGATCTTTCACTCTGCTTTTGATTAACCCTACCTTTTATGATTTGTGTGCATTTTGAACTACAACATTGAATGAAAAACGTTAATTACAAATGTTCAAACCCAGTTTATGAATGGAATTCTAAAGAACTTGCATAAGCTGACTGACTTGTAGTTTAAATGAATGCGAAGAACACCCCCACTCACATACACACCCCTAAAGGGTGACTTGATATAAAAGTGGTAGGCTAATAATGATGGTAGCCTAATATTTACCAAATTTCTAATAGGCTACTTTCAAGATAACTGGTAGGCCTATAGGCTAATTTAATGTGTGGCCTCCAAATGGCAGTACCAGAATACATGTGAAACCAAATAGTGTCCAGAGACTTAATCAGGACAGAGTGTCTTCATGTCCACTTCATATTACACTTCTCCTGCTCATACAGTTAACATCCCAGTTAGTTATAGTTACCATGAACTCATAACGTGCTTGTGTTTTGCTGTACATTCCAACTGATGACAGTGTGATGCCCGGCTGCTTGACCAAAGTCTCCCTGAGTGCTGTGGGCTACATATGGGCTTTATTTGTTTTGTACATTATTGTACAAAAGTGTATTTTCATTAAAGTTGTGATGGAAAACAATAATTGGGTTTATGGTGGTGCTTTTTCATTTTAATATTTGATAGTTGATATTGTAGCTTGTAGTAGGCTGTGGAATTCAGAAATATTGTCATTCAGTCAGAAGATTGACTTCCATTATTCTAAATGGAGGTGTCACCTAAACCCTAACCCTAACCTCAGTGGGGGTATTTCTGAATGGCCATGTTTCTCAGTGGGGTGTTTCTGAATGGACGTCTGCCCCCGAATGTAGCCTATCACAGGAGCCAGGCTTCGGACGCCCAAATTCGCCCGGTTCATTTTTTGACGCCGTCTTTTTGGTGGAGCCCAGACTCATTGGTGGGTCACTCTGAACTAAAAATAACTTCTGGGAACTCAGACGAGACCCGTTGCAGCGGGTAGACGCAGTTTTAAGGAGTGGTTACAAATTGCGACTCGTTATTTTTACACATTTTAAACAACAGGTGACTGAGGTGAGTGAAATTGTTTTTCATAGTTTTGTCCCCATCTTTTTTCCTCTCCATTCCGTCTACCCTACATAACTGTGATGTGTCTCCACTCTCCTTTAGACCTATATATCTGCTTTATCACTGGATTATGTGACCTTTTTCTGGGAAACATCAACAGTAACATCAACAGATGTCCAGGTGTTAATGATAGGCTAATTAAGGCTCCATCGTGTAGCAAAGCCACCCTGGACAGTGACCTGAACGAAACTAATTAAATAGCATCATTGACATTGGTAGGCCTACCTGTACAAGATGTAGACTATCATTAGGTTACCCTACTATTTATGTCAATATGACTGCCATGGTCTATGGGCTGGAAGCAGGCTAGTGTTTTTCATGTCTTTTCTGAATTTGAGCCATGGACCACCATTTGATGAGATACCCCCTCAGGGGAGAGTGTTTTCTGCTGGTGTTTCAGTCCGAGTGTATCAAAGGGTGCGTTCGGAAATGCGCACTGGGTGTGTGCTCAGTCAGTGTAGTGACTACTAGTGAGTGCGTAAACCTAATCCTAACCCTAACCTCAGTAAAACTATGCCTAAAAGTCCTCTACATTGTGGAATTTTATAACTTTACTCAGTGAGTTAGGCTACTTAGTTACAACAACACCTACCCCCACAACTTTTCAGTTGCATCCAGGTTTGTTGATCACCATGGTTACGGTACGGTTAGTTACCGCAACACGTCCAGGTTTGTTGATAAACTCCTAAACTCACGTGTATGCTCCCCGATTCTGATTGGTCCACGCCACGTCACGGCTACCAGTGTGAGTGAAGACCTACAGACGACAGAGCCACTCTCCTGTCCTCTCCTCTCCTCTCGTGGTGTAAACACAGAGACAGAGAGGCACTTCCTGGTCGGGGGGGAATTCCTTGGCTACAGCGCCGCCTGTTGATGGGGACCTACAGATAGGTTCTAGAGGCTTGCAGTCTACCGCACTTCCAGGGGGTTGGGGGGGCTGGGCGGCTTCGCCGCCCAGCCTGGGCACGCTGTCCGGGGGGTAGACGCTGGGTAGTCTGCCTGGAGGTTGGAAAGAGGGAAAAAAAAACAAAAAACAGCTGCTGGGCTGATGCATGCGTTCAATGCAATGTGAATGCATATGTGTAGAAAGAAAGACAGATAGATAAATCCAATGAATTAAAATAGGAACAGCCAGAGTCTCATGACAGTACAGTTCACTGGTACAAGGTCAACTAAAAGGAGATCCCAGTAATGTTTTTGGCTTATTTCCACAGGGAAGTCATTCATGAATGAACGAATTATTGATATAGGACCATATAGGTACAGTGTCATTGACAGTACAGTTCACTGGTACAAGGTCAACTAAAAGGAGATCCCAGTAATGTTTTTGGCTTATTTCCACAGGGAAGTCATTCACGAATGAACTAATTATCGATATAGGACTGTCATAGGTATACAGTGTCATTGACAGTACAGTTCACTGGTACAAGCTCAACTAAAAGGTGATCCTAGAAAAGACTAAGTCAGGGGGAAACAATTTAAAAAATAAAACAATAAAAACAGCCGATCTACAAGGCTGCATGTGGGCTTGTGGATCAGCTGTTTTGGGTAAATGTGGGTTATTTATATCTAATGCAGTATTGATCCCTTTATCGAGTGATTGATTGAAGACTTTATGACAAGTTTCATGACAGTACAGTTCACTGGTACAAGTTACTATCGAAACCTCGACCAGCTGTCTGTCTCTCCGTCACACTTTTGCCCTGCTCATATCTCTGCAACCGCTGCCACGATCCGTGCCAAATTTGGCACACACTGTCCTTGCCCTCCACCCATCGATTCTCACCCATGGCCCTCCTCTTCTAGTGCCACCATGAGGCCGAGTCGCAGCACGCTTGTAGATCGGCTATTTTTGCTTCTTTTGATTTGGAATCCTAAATGTAACATTTTGATTTAATGTCAAATGCATTTAGTTACTCATGTTAACTTTATGAACTTAAATACGTTGGACAAAAAAGGAATACATTTTAATACTACTATACTAAGCTACTAATATAGACTGAAGTAAAGCGGGTTATGTTTGAATGTTTGGAATTGCAACATTTGACATTATTTATTTAATTAATTAATTAATTAATTAATTGATTCATTTAATTAATTATTTCCCTGTCTGCACCAGGCCGAAAGGACACATTGGCCCCGGCATTGGCTGGGCTCACTGGTACAACTAACTTTCCCCCGACTGCGTACGGATTCTTTAATTAATTAATTAATTAATTAATTAATTAATTAATTATGGCCCCGCCCCTGCATTGGCTGGGCTCGCTGGTACAATTAACTTTCCCCCGACTGCGTAGGCTACTGATTCTTTAATTAATTAATTAATTAACTCCTCTTTCTTTCTTTCATTCATTCATTCATTCATTCATTCATTCATTCATAAATAAATAAATAAATAAATAAATAAATAATTAATTAATTAATTAATTAATTAATTAGCGGGGATCCCCGAGGGTGTCATCGCGTGCGGGGCGGCGAGCCTGATTATTATGTAAATGAGGCTAGAAAAAAGTAGTGGTCTGCGTTAATTATGTTAATGAGGGGTCTGTGTTAATTATGTTAATGAGGGGCGTGGTCTGCGATAATTATGTTAATGAGCCAAAAAAAGAAAAAATGTGGTGTGCGTTTATTATGTTAATGAGGGGTGTGGTCTGCGTTAATTATGCTAATGAGGTTGGGGCGTGGTCTGCATTAATTATGTTAATGAGGGGTGTGGTCTGCGTTAATTATTTTAATGAGGGGCGTGGTCTGCGTTAATTATGTTAATGAGCAAAAAAAAAAGAAAAAAAGGTGGTATGCATTAAATATGTTAATGAGGGGTGTGGTCTGCGTTAATTATGCTAATGGGGTTGGGGGCATGGTCTGCGTTAATTATGTTAACACCTTCTAAGCCACGGGGAGCCCCTTAATGTTAAAACCGTACTATAAAACCGTACTATCTGACCTTCTCCATGGCTACGTCCCGTCCCGTTCCCTGCGTTCATCATCAGCTGGACTTCTTGACTGGCCCCCTGACAGTACTCACATCAGCACCACGGGTGCCAGGGCTTTTAGCTGTACTGCACCAAGACTCTGGAATTCCTTACCCCCTCACATCCGTCAATCTGACTCCATAACCACTTTCAAATCCCAACTCAAAACCCACCTGTTCAAATTGGCATACTCACTCTAAAATTCCCACAACACCCGTGTATCTGTATACCTACACTCACTCCCCCAGTACTACTTGACATATTGATGTATTATTTGTTTTATTTCAGTGTTTTGATTGTATTGATTTTACTGTGTTGTGTTGTTGATGTATACTTTGCCTGTTTTTAACTGATTGTCTTATTTTTATGCTTTGCCTCTCTTTTTAAACTGTACGGCGACCTTGAGTGTCCTGAAAGGCGCCTTTAAATAAAATGCATTATTATTATTATTATTATATCACACATCCCCCCAGGGACTCTCAGCCACGTCGTACATTCCCGGACTTTGTCTTTAAAACCGGAATAAAAGCTTTTGATCCGAAAATCGGCGATCGTCTAACCTTCCCTAGTCACCACTCGTGCACTGATAGCTCATGCAGACCGTGCATGAAGCAGAGGTGACGTCAGCGCCTCTCCTTCTCCAAGGCTACTCCCAGCCATCCGTTTGCTGTCTGCACACTCGAGCTCCTACAGCAGCCATGCTTGGGGCTATGCTAGCGAAACTTTTCAGTTCTGTTCTTCAGTCACACATGGACTATTTGCGGGGACATTTACGTGAAAGGATCGCGCACGCGAAACGCACGGGGACATCGACGATCGGCCAAAACCCCCATTCTATCCCAACGGAAATCGAGAAAATCATGGTGAGTTACTGGCCTGGGGAAAAAAAAAAAAGAAAAAACAGCGGCGCTGTTCAAGATGGAGGGGCTGCGGGGTCATGTTTATAAACATAATATTATGTCTCAGATCACAATACAATAATAGAAATGTCACGGCTAATCTACCAACCACCATTCTATTTCGGACGTCAAGGTGTTAATGAGCAAAAAAAAGAAAAGAAGGTGGTCTGTGTTAATTGTGTTAATGAGGGGTGTGGTCTGCGTTAATTATGCTAATGAGGTTGGGGGCATGGTCTGCATTAATTATGCTAATGAGCACCAAAAAAAAAAAAAAAGGTCTGCGTTTATTATGTTAATGAGCTTGGGGGCATGGTTTGGAAATGCGTGTGGGCGTGGTGCGCATACATTATGCAAATGAGGGCGTTAAGGTAGGTTTCCCAGCGCGTAAAAAAAGCAGACGACCGTATGTAAATGAAGGGGAGGAGCTTAGTCGACTTAAAAAAATTGGGGGCGGTGCATGGTTTGGAAATGCGTGTGGGCGTGGTCCGCATAAATTATGCTAATGAGGCTGTTAAGTGGCATTTCCCAGCGCGTAAAAAATGCAGGTGGCCGTATGTAAATGAAGGGGAGGAGCTTAGTCGACATATGCAAATTGGGGACGGGGCGTGGTTTGGAAATGCGTGTGGGCGTGGTGTGCATACATTATGCTCGCATACATTATGCTAATGAGGGCGTTAAGGTAGGTTTCCCAGCGCGTAAGAAAAGCAGACGACCGTATGTAAATGAAGGGGAGGAGCTTAGTCGACTTAAAAAAATTGGGGGCGGTGCATGGTTTGGAAATGCGTGTGGGTGTGGTCCGCATAAATTATGCTAATTAGGCTGTTAAGTGGCATTTCCCAGCGCGTAAAAAATGCAGGCGGCCGTATGTAAATGAAGGGGAGGAGCTTAGTCGACATATGCAAATTGGGGGCGGGGCGTGGTTTGGAAATGCGTGTGGGCGTGGTGCGCATACATTATGCTCGCATACATTATGCTAATGAGGGCGTTAAGGTAGGTTTCCCAGCGCGTAAAAAAAGCAGACGACCGTATGTAAATGAAGGGGAGGAGCTTAGTCGACTTAAAAAAATTGGGGGCGGTGCATGGTTTGGAAATGCGTGTGGGCGTGGTCCGCATAAATTATGCTAATGAGGCTGTTAAGTGGCATTTCCCAGCGCGTAAAAAATGCAGGCGGCCGTATGTAAATGAAGGGGAGGAGCTTAGTCGACATATGCAAATTGGGGGCGGGGCGTGGTTTGGAAATGCGTGTGGGCGTGGTGCGCATACATTATGCTCGCATACATTATGCTAATGAGGGCGTTAAGGTAGGTTTCCCAGCGCGTAAAAAAAGCAGACAACCGTATGTAAATGAAGGGGAGGAGCTTAGTGGACTTAAAAAAATTGGGGGCGGTGCATGGTTTGGAAATGCGTGTGGGCGTGGTCCGCATAAATTATGCTAATGAGGCTGTTAAGTGGCATTTCCCAGCGCGTAAAAAATGCAGGTGGCCGTATGTAAATGAAGGGGAGGAGCTTAGTCGACATATGCAAATTGGGGGCGGGGCGTAGTTTGGAAATGCGTGTGGGCGTGGTGCGCATACATTATGCTCGCATACATTATGCTAATGAGGGCGTTAAGGTAGGTTTCCCAGCGCGTAAGAAAAGCAGACGACCGTATGTAAATGAAGGGGAGGAGCTTAGTGGACTTAAAAAAATTGGGGGCGGTGCATGGTTTGGAAATGCGTGTGGGCGTGGTCCGCATAAATTATGCTAATGAGGCTGTTAAGTGGCATTTCCCAGCGCGTAAAAAATGCAGGCGGCCGTATGTAAATGAAGGGGAGGAGCTTAGTCGACATATGCAAATTGGGGGCGGGGCGTGGTTTGGAAATGCGTGTGGGCGTGGTGCGCATACATTATGCTCGCATACATTATGCTAATGAGGGCGTTAAGGTAGGTTTCCCAGCGCGTAAAATAAGCAGACGACCGTATGTAAATGAAGGGGAGGAGCTTAGTCGACTTAAAAAAATTGGGGGCGGTGCATGGTTTGGAAATGCGTGTGGGCGTGGTCCGCATAAATTATGCTAATGAGGCTGTTAAGTGGCATTTCCCAGCGCGTAAAAAATGCAGGCGGCCGTATGTAAATGAAGGGGAGGAGCTTAGTCGACATATGCAAATTGGGGGTGGGGCGTGGTTTGGAAATGCGTGTGGGCGTGGTGCGCATACATTATGCTCGCATACATTATGCTAATGAGGGCATTAAGGTAGGTTTCCCAGCGCGTAAGAAAAGCAGACGACCGTATGTAAATGAAGGGGAGGAGCTTAGTCGACTTAAAAAAATTGGGGGCGGTGCATTGTTTGGAAATGCGTGTGGGTGTGGTCCGCATAAATTATGCTAATGAGGCTGTTAAGTGGCATTTCCCAGCGCGTAAAAAATTCAGGCGGCCGTATGGAAATGAAGGGGAGGAGCTTAGTCGACATATGCAAATTGGGGGCGGGGCGTGGTTTGGAAATGCGTGTGGGCGTGGTGCGCATACATTATGCTAATGAGGGCGTTAAGGTGCGTGGCTGTGCGTGTGTCTGTAGCCTTTTTCCTCAGCGTTTTTGCCATAGCAAAATGTGTGTACGTAGCATCATGTTTGTCTAGTGATGTCATATGTTGTGTGTCTGTAGCCTTTTTCCTCAGCGTTTTGCCATAGCAAAACGTGTGTGTGTAGCATAGCCTGTACATCCTAGACTCAAATCCTAGTCTGAAGACGTTACGCAAGCACTACCACCGCTCACTTCACATTGGGTGTGATTTCTTTGAGAGATATGGCTGTGTTTTACAAAAAGATTGCGGTTGGAAATAATGAATGGATATTTTTTTCTATAAAATCGCAAAGGTAAGCTACTTTGATGGCAGTAAAAGACATCATTGAATCATTGATTAGGCAGTAAACGCAGTAAATTTATGTTACCTGGGGTGTCTTTATTGACAGATCCCAAAAGGGTCTCCCTTTGTATCTGTTTTGTCTCATTTCTTGCCGTGTGTATAACCGATGCCTTGTATCCACTCTGAACCTGTCTCTCATGTCACCTGCCTTCTTTTCAAAATCTGCAGGATCAATAAAGATGTGTTTAAGACGCAGGTATTGTATTGTCCGTATTTATGGGATATTCTTCACCATACAGTACGTCTGGGGTGATGACTCTGTGCATGTAGAATAGCGTTACGGTCTGTTGGTTTACGAAAAATTGTAGTGTGTGCAGGTTTCCCTCATTGTCTGTTGATATCCGTAAATCTAAGAAATCCATGTGTTCTCTACTGCAGGGGTTCCCAAACTTTTTTGTCTCAGGGCACCCCATGAATATTTTCTTAATCCGAGGCACCTCTACATTATAATTTTCACTCCCAGCAACTTATATTTATAGCATATCGTCGTTGTCGGGTGGAAAACTTGTGTCCAAAACCGTTCATTTTCTATTTAAAATGTACTAAACTAGTGAAAACAGCAGATCTACAAGCACACACAGCCTCGCATCGTGATGCATTGTGTGCTTGTAGATTGGCTGTTTTCACTAGTGTTTTGCGACAGTCTTGTATGATGAAGCAGGGCTTTGCTTTACCAAAAGACGTACACATTTGAAACTTGGAGATACAGTACAAGGTTTCTGCCCGACAGTTCATTGTTTGACAGCACAATCATCAGTGTATTTTGGATGCATGTGAATTTGTGTTTTCAGATATTTAACCACTTGAACTGCCATTACCTAATAAACTTGACCTTCTACTCTGTACTTAGTCTGCTCTTTTTCACCTTTACATCAAACCTCTTTGCCGAAAATGGCCGATCTACAAGCTCACAACAACGTTGTGAGCTTGTAGATCTGCTATTTTTGGCAAAAGTTATCTGAATATGGACACTATGGTTCAAGTGGTTAATATAAAAAAGGAGAAAAAAGGTTTCTAAAACACAAAGATTTACCCCCTGTAGTAACTCTGAGGACCCCCTAGGGGTCCCGGACCCCCTGTTGAAGACCCCTGCTCTAACCTGTTCCTGTTCTTCAAATGCAGTAATCCAAACCAGCGAATAAAAGAATCATGTAAAACATGTAAACACTTTTCCCCCAGGCGTTACATCCCCATTCTAAAGGACTACCCAAACCGGTACATCTATGAGCCCTGGAACGCCCCACCATCAGTCCAGAAGGCTGCCAACTGCGTGGTGGGAGTGGACTACCCCAAACCCATGATCAACCATGCCGAGGGGAGCAGGCTGAACATAGAGAGAATGAAACAAGTCTACCAGCAACTGTCACACTACAGAGGACTGAGTAAGTAGACAACTGTCACACTACAGAGGACTGAGTAAGTAGACAACTGTCATAATGAAATAAAACCCTGTATTCCCTAGAACACTATCGTTTTCAAATAAACCCTATGTACCCTAAAATAATTGAATTGTCTTTATTAAAACAAAAATGTTATTGTGTAGGCCGTCTTTAAGACCTCAACCCAATCATTCTACAGTCCTTATTCCCTGCATTGTCAGCTTGTAGAATGCTTACATTAAACCATTTCCTAGAGGAATTAGGGCGCAGAATGACGCTCTGTGTGTGTGTGTGTGTGTGTGTGTGTGTGTGTGTGTGTGTGTGTGTGTGTGTGTGTGTGTGTGTGTGTGTGTGTGTGTGTGTGTGTGTGTGTGTGCGTGCGTGCGTGCGTGCGTGCGTGCGTGCGTGCGTGTGTGTGCGCGCGCGTGTGTCAGGTCTTCTTGCTTCGGTGCCAACTATTCAAGAGGAGGCGGAGCCACCCATGACTGATGAGTCCCAGACCGATAGTGGTCCTGGTAGGTTTTATACCACCTGATTTATACATGGTTCAATGTGGCTCACCTAAAATCCACCAACTGCTAGCTATATTCCAGGGGTTGACACTAAGGTCTCAGAGGCACTTGCCCATCGGGCAAGTATAGGTAATGTTCTACTTGCCCAAAGGTCATGCCCACTTGCCCGAAAAGTAAATCTTAAAAAAATGATAGTTAAGATTTTAATTACTGCTCAATTTAACACTTGTTTTACCCCCTGGGGCTGTGCGATAAACGTCATACCTAATTTTTTATCCAAATACCTACATAGCTGTGATTGAATATGACTATGGGTTTACGCCTATTTTATATTTTTAAGTGTAGCAACAGTGAAAACAGCACATTATAGGTAAACTGTGCTCTTATTTTACATTCCACAGAGCAGAAGACAGAGCGCTCTGGCCACGTTCAGGCGTTTAGACAGATATCTTGTGTTGTGTTTGACGGTTGCGTCCCCTCTGAAATGAGCACTTGCCCGGTCGGGCAACCTGAAAGCCAACTTCACCTGTCCCAACATTTTATTTACCTGCCGGGGGCAGGTGTGGCAAGCCTTAGTGTCAATGCCTATATTCGGTGTAACAACACCGGCCTGCAGCTAAGTATGTATCAGGCTTTAGATTCCGTTTAAAATGTAGTAGTGTGTAGAACTTGTAGAAAGCGCCACAACGGACTGACTGTGTTTCAGCTGATTATTTTAGAGGATTAGAATACAGTATGTCTATTTTTTGCCTCACATGTTTGACGGACGTCTTTGTACATGTAACTGTGATGCAGCCTCTTGAAGCAGTGGTTCTCAACCTTTTCAGGCCGTGACCCCCAAAATAATCATATTTTAACTGGGGACCCCCCCCCCCCCCCCCACCCTGACGATCACTAAGAGTCAAGAAATTACATTTTGTATAACACGGTTCTATTGTGGAAATAGCCGATCTACTGCGTTTTTAGCATGTAGATCGGCTATTTTCACAATTTCTGCCTCTAATATTTGACAATTTGGCCAACTTTTAATTTGTCATTTTAGAAGTATTAAAAAGTCCTTAAATTGTCACTTTAGAAATGTGCAGATACCCTCTATACACTCAAACTGTATGTGGTTTGTTTACTGTTGAGTGAGAAAACAATGGTAAGTTAATGTTAAGTTAACAATGTTAAGTTAATCATCTGGGGACCCCCCAAAATAATTTGGGGACCGACCCACAATGTTGAGAACCACTGTCTTAAAGGATGATGCTGATGTGGCATTGTATGTGTGTGTTTTCCAGACTCCCCTGTCAGAGGGCCAGTTGACAGTGAAGCGGCAGGCTGCTCCACAGCTCCTGACTCCTCCACAGTATGCACAGCATCCTCTACGGCCCCTGGCCTGCGTCTCACACCAGATGCGCTCTCCTCGGCCATGACGTCACATCCAGACCTAGAGGACGTTGTGGCCACAATGAATGACTCAACCCAGACACCCTCAGCCCCCTCATGTCAAAGCACGGCCTCGCGCACGGTCCCTCCTGCATCCACTACATCCGATGACCACACAGCAATCCAAATCCAAGTGTCAAACCTGGCCATAAATCAGCCCACCACCACCTCGTCTCCTTTCTCTTTTCCACTGACCAACCCAGCTGCTAGTCCACCAGAACTCAGTCAAACCTCGGGACTCTCCCCTCACCCGGCATCATCACCCACCACTTCAGCACAGACCCCCGGCCTCGGTCAGAGGAGGAGAGGCCAGTACCGCAAACTGAGACGCACCCAGCGGCAGCGGGGCAGACAGAGCTACGTGACGGCCACCAGGGAAGGAGAGGGAAGCAGAGAGGAGATGGACGAGGAACTGGGAGAGGATGAGCGGATGGAAGAAGGGATCACAGAGGAGAGGATGAAGAATCAGCAATGATACAATAAGGTGTGTGTGTGTGTGTGTGTGTGTGTGTGTGTGTGTGTGTGTGTGTGTGTGTGTGTGTGTGTGTGTGTGTGTGTGTGTGCGTGTGCGCGCAGAAGACACTGGGGGGAAGGTTATATTCTGGTTTAATCTGGAACTGTTATAACCTAACGGTGTCTTTTGCTGAGAGAGTTGATTTGCCAGGCGTTTTTAGCGTAGTTATTTTTGGTCAGCAAGTGATAGAGATGAGATGGACTATAATTTAAACTTAAGGTAGGGTTTTCTCCTTCTCCTTTTTCTCCTTCCTGATTGGATACAAATGAAAATGCATTTTCTGTTTAATAAAATGCTGGAGAGGCACCTGTTACTGAACAAATACTCTATAGCAACGAGTATTATCAGAATGAAGAGCTACTTAACAATTCTTTTAACCAAAGAAAATCACTTGCCCTACCTTTTTATATCTTAACATATATGTTCCAAACGTGTCCTTTTAATCACGTTTACAGGCTTTCTATGAAAGGGCGTCTGACCATAACCTTATAGAGATAATTCAAGTAACAATGACCGTTGCTTAGATTAAAGTTAAGGTCAGATTATTTGTGTGCATACCCTGTACCCTGGCTAAAACTCCTCATTGTTTGTGTTTCAGGAACAGTTGGAGGCCATCAGAAGACAGAGAAAACCTCCCACTGGACTGACAATCCTCATATTCCTCTGTTCCCATTGTTTGGGACATTACACTGATATAATTAGATCAGGGGTCTTCAACAGGGGGTCCGGGACCCCTAGGGGGTCCCCAGAGTTACTACAGGGGGTCCTAAAAAATCTTTGGGTGATTTTTTCCTCCTTTTTCACTTGAACCCTAGCGTTCATATTCTGAGAGCTTTAGCCAAAAATAGCCGATCTACAAGCTCACAACGCCTCGCAGCGCGTTTTTTGGCGGTTGGAGGTTTGGTGTAGAGGGGAAAAAGAGCAGACTAAGAACGGAGTGAAAGGTCAAGTTTATGAAGTATTGACAGTTCAAGTGGTTAAATATCTGAAAACACAAATTGACATGAATCCAAAATACACTGATGATTGTGCTGTCAGTCAAACAATGAAACTATATGGAATCTATGAACAGGTTGTGGGGGTCCCTGCTTCATCTCTCTCTCAACTAAGGGGTCCTTGACCTGAAAACGTTGAAGGCCCCTGAATTGGATGTTATGGGCAGGAAAGGTATTTTTTTCTAATGTCGATCACTAAAACACACACCCTTGAACCAGAGGTGGAAAGAGCGCTGAAATGCTTTATGCAAATGGCCAATACACAGTACTACTGCGTGGTATGAAAATTCACTTTTGGACAGTATGTAAGTAAAAGAGTTACTACTTACTTAAAAAACACCCTAATGCCCAAATATATCCTGGCACGATCAGATACAATTCTTTGTGCAGTTTGCCAAGTCTTGGCCACAAAAATGAATTGGTTACCTCTTGTGGGATTGTTCTTGCAAACAATTTAATATAGTTTCTATCAGTCATGGCAGGTATACGTTCTGTATGACCGTATTTAGCTATAACTACCATATGTTCTATTCTCTCTTGTCTCTACTACTGTATGTTTTCTAATAATAATTACTGAAATAAAATTAGGGCTTAGTTACCAAGATATCCGGAAACATACTTTACTTACTGAATCTCTTCACCAGGAGCAGTAGTACAGTCCAGCATGGCCCATGGCCTTACTCTCAGCTTCTTCCCAGTTCACTCTTTGGCTATTCTTCTCCAAGTGGTTTTGGGCCTGCCTCTGGTTCTCTTGCCCTTTTCGGTTGACCGAAGGGCAACATATATCAAGAAAACATTCAAGGTTAATTGGTGTTGATCATAGAAGAACACTGCACAAGCACTCTCGTTATAGCTCAAATACAGTATTCTAAAACAAAAGGTTATGTTATAAACATTGCATCCATTACAAATTGGTTTTAACTTTGTTACTTAAATATAAAAATCTACTTGCACAATATGCTAGTGTACTTCTAGTACAGTAACTAAAGCAATTATAACTAGTTGCTTTCCACCTCTGGCACATGTGAATATGTATATTTATGTATGTACCGCATGAGCATGAGCAATGTGTTTTCCACAGGAAAATGGGAGTTTTAAATTGGAATTATGTCAGCTCATTAATTGATAATTAATGATAACCATGTGTGCAGCAATGTACAGTATATCCTCACCCTGTATAAATGCACAAAGCACCTGGGGGCCAGTACTCCTAAATTCACTTAGTTTTGGTCCTTGGCCTTTGGCTAGTCAGAAAAAGGTAATGGAAGTATGTACAAAAGTTATATAAATTATTTGGTTGCAATTTGTAGTCTGAACACCTTACAGCTCATTCGCACTGCCCGCGATGCGACGCGAGCGACGAGCGGAGTCTCTATTTGAGCGAGGTTTCGCGGCGACGTCCATAGAGGTAAATGGCCATGTCCCGCCCCCCAAACACTTTATATTATTATGTATTTATTTGATTGGTTCAGGCTATGTCGCAACGCAGTGGCCGACACTCCATATGCGGACAGTATTTCGCGGGACGTCGCTTGCGTGCAGTGCGGATGAGGTGTCAGGGAACATTCATTTAACCGAAACGGGGACATAAAGATCCTAGTGTGTTGAATGATGGAAGTGAATTGAAGTCATGGGTGATGCTTGCCTTTCCAGAATCTTTCTACCAGATCAAGTCCTCCCCATATAAACTATAAAAAGACGTTTTAGCTCAAAGAGAATCAGAGGCTTCTCACCTTGTTGTGACCCTGATGTATTTACTAATGTTTGCCGCATTCAAACTGTAAAGACTGCTTCATAGAGCATATCGTCATTGTCGGATGGAAACCTTGTATGTCCAAAACCGTTCGTTTCGTATTTATCATCTAAAAGATTTGCTAAACTAGTGAAAACAGCCGATCTACAAGCACACAACGCCTCGCATCGCGAGGCTTTGTGTGCTTGTAGATCTGCTGTTTTCACTAGTTTTGTGCGACGGTCTTGTACAGTATGATGAAGCAGAGCTTTGCTTTACCAAAAAATGTACACATTTGAAACTTGGAGATACAAGGTTTCTGCCTGACAATGACGATATATACTGAAGCCCTGTATATGGTGTTAATATGTAAATGACTATAATTTGATTGTTTTGGAAAATATTGCAGATATTTTGGCCTGCGGCAGAGATGCTATATTGTATAAATTAGTGACAGATGACTGTTACTTGATTTGAAATTTATATTTGTATTCACCTACAGTACATGCACCACTAAATCAATTTCTGATTTAGGAGCATCATATACAGTACGCACACAGAGACATGCACAAATACAGTGGCACAACAATTCACAAACTGAAACTACATTGCCATTGCTAGTGTCTCTATACACTATAACTGTAGCATAATTCAAGCATTCAAGTTTTGCCATTTTGGTGAGGCACTTTACTGTATAGCTCCAGATTGTTGCCATGACGTTCCGGATTGTGGAACTGTTGTTTGGATGCTTATATAATAATATTCGTATTATATATTTTGGCAATTAATGCTATTTTCTCCACAAAGAAGGATGATAAAGACATGTTTTCTTTTGACAGTGGATAATGCTACTCTTCAGAGGAATGAATGTAGAGGAAACGCTAATGTGTTAAACTCATTCTCTCCTGTGTGTCTATGTTTAATTGCACTTACTATGTCAACTTGTGTATATATTATATGTTATATATATATAACCATAAACTGTCTCTCTTTCCTGTCTAATTGACAATCTTGTCTATCGGAGAGGATTTCCACAAAGCTCAGTTGGATTACCAAAGCGTTGTAGTTGTGAGGCAGACGTTTCCCATAATCTGAGAGGGATTGATTCTACATGCATTTCATTAACATTCACTTGAGCGATACTTCTCTGTCACACTTGGTTCATTAACTCATTACAGAAGCATTATCTAGCACAGTGTTTCTCAACCACTGTGCCTGGGGACCTTTGGTGTGCCCCTGAGAAGGGTCAAGTGTGCCCCTTGAAACTGCTTGAAAGCCAGTATTGTATTTATCATTTTAAAAATGATTTAAACTAGTGAAAACAGCCGATCTACAAGCACACAGTGTGCTTGTAGATCTGCTGTTTTCACTACTGTTGTGCGACAGCCTTGTATGATGAAGCAGGGCTTTACTTTACGAAGAAATGTACAAATTTGAAACTTGGAGATACAAGGTTTCTTCCCGACAGTGACGATATTTACACCCCTGTATTATGTTCGTGTGCCCATGGATTATTGGGACATGAAAAGTGTGCCCATGCAGAAAAAAGGTTGAGAAACACTGATCTAGCACTACTACTAGCACTTTGCACTATTAGGCCTATTATTAATGACAGATGATGTCATAGCTGCTGATGCTAAATTATTACTTTCAGTAATTTGTGACCGGGCCAAAACTATTGGGACAGTGAGTGTTGTCAGTAACTAGTAATTAGTTCAGACTGAAAGCTTTTTCATTTTACGAAAATGGATTTCTTCCCTTTTGACACTGAAAGAACCCACATACAAAGGACTCAAAACACCAGCTCTGTGACTTTTAAGTCAATAAACCTTCTCTGACCAGAACTTTCTTTCTAGATGTAGATGATAGAATGCCTTTCACTAAATTACTAAAGTACATTTGCATGCTACAGTACATCAGCCAAATAACTTTTTGTGAAATTGCCTAATTTGTTAAAATGTGTCTATGGCGGGTAAATTGGTAAATGCTTGGTTTATCAAGTGCATAAACCTGCATTAATAATGAAAAGAGATCTTTCACTCTGCTTTTGATTAACCCTACCTTTTATAATTTGTGTGCATTTTGAACTACAACATTGAATGAAAAACGTTAATTACAAATGTTCAAACCCAGTTTATGAATGGAATTCTAAAGAACGTGCATAAGCTGACTGACTTGTAGTTTAAATGAATGCGAAGAACACCCCCACTCACATACACACCCCTAAAGGGTGACTTGATGTAAAAGTAGTAGGCTAATAATGATGGTAGCCTAATATTTACCAAATGACTATAGGCTACTTCCAAGATAACTGGTAGGCCTATTGGCTAATTTAGGAAATGTGTGGCCTCCAAATGGCAGTACCAGAATACATGTGAAACCAAATAGTGTCCAGAGACTTAATCAGGACAGTGTGTCTTCATGTCCACTTCTAATTACACTCCATTCTTCTGCTCATAAACGCCCCAGTTATGGTTACCATGAACTCACGTGCTTGTGTTTTGCTGTACATTCCAACTGATGACAGTGTGATGCCCTGCTTGACCAAAGTCTCTCTGAGTGCTGTGGGCTTCATTCATATGGGCTTTATTTGTTTTGTACATTATTGTACAAAAGTGTATTGTCATTAAAGTTGTGATGGAAAACAATAATTGGGTTTATGGTGGTGCTTTTTCATTTTGATAATATTTGATAGTTTGATATTGTAGCTTGTAGTAGGCTGTGGAATTCAGAAATATTGTCATTTAGTCAGAAGATTGACTTATTCTAAATGGAGGTGTCACCTAAACCCTAACCCTAACCTCAGTGGGGGTATTTCTGAATGGCGATGTTTCTCAGTGGGGTGTTTCTGAATGGACGTCTGCCCCCGAATGTAGCCTATCACAGGAGCCAGGCTTCGGACGCCCAAATTCGCCCCGGTTCATTTTTTGACGCCGTCTTGACTCATTGGTGGTGGGTCTCGGTGGGTCACTCTGAACTAAAAATAACTTCTGGGAACTCAGACGAGACCCGTTACAGCGGGTAGACGCAGTTTTAAGGAGTGGTTACAAGTTGCGAGACTTGCGACTCGTTATTTGTACACATTTTAAACAACAGGTGAGTGAAATTGTTTTTCATATACCGGTAGTTTTGTCCCCCTCTTTTTTCCTCTCCATTCTGTCTACCTAACTATGATGTGTCTCCACTCTCCTTTATCATCTGCTTTATCACTGAATTATGTGACCTTTTTCTGGGAAACATTAACCTCGCCTCACCAGGCTTTCCTGAGGGAAACATCAACAGTAACATCAACAGATGTCCAGGTGTTAATGATAGGCTAATTAAGGCTCCATCATGTAGCAAAGCCACCCTGGACACAGTGGACAGTGACCTGTCCTGAACGAAACATAACCTTAGTTAAATAGCATCATTGACATTGGTAGGCCTACCACCTGTAAAAGATGTAGACTATCATTAGGATACCCTAACAATTTATGTCAATATGACTGCCATGGTCTATGAGCTGGAAGCAGGCTAGTGTTTTTCATGTCTTTTCTGAATTTGAGCCATGGACCACCATTTGATGAGATACCCCCTCAGGGGAGAGTGTTTTCTGCTGTTGTTTCAGTCCGAGTGTATCAAAGGGTGCGTTCGGAAATGCGCACTGGGTGTGTGCAAACCCAACCCTAATCCTAACCCTAACCTCGGTAAAACTAAGCCTAAAAGTCTACATTGTGGAATTTTATAACTTTACTTAGTGAGTTAGGCTACTTAGTTCAGGGGCGTAGCCATGTATGTGTCCCATTCCTCCTACTCATCTGACTATCCAGCAGAAGGATGTTATCCCCTCCTCTGATGACAGCACTACCAAGGATGGAGACTTTGTACCCCTGTGTCTAGTGCCCTCTGTGGCAGAGCTTGAGCCCCAATTGGCCTACAGCATTGCTCTTAAAGCTGCTGATGTTAAACTCTATGTGGCGAGGTTAATAAGTATACAATGCTAAAGTTGCCGAGAGTTAAAAGCCAGGCTACTGGCGTCCTCTCACACCGACACTGGTGAATGCAACCTGCCGACAGTGGTGAATGCTAACCTGGTGTGTCGGAATGGGGATATGTCGGAATACCGCAACGCAGCAGGAGGTCCCCTGCCTACCACATCACCGGCGCTGCCGACAACTGCTACTGCACTTTGGAGAGATCCAGTTTCTACCAGCAGCCTCTGATGTCCAGGTCCAGGAACAGCATGGAAGAGTGGATGTTCTTCCTACTGGATGCTCTGTGTACAATGGTGACATGTTCATGGCTAAAACTAACCCTAACCCTAACCCTACCCAGACCCGGTGCGCATTTCCGAACGCCCCCTTTGATACACTCGGACTGAAACACCAGCAGAAAACACTCTCCCACCCTCTCAGACAAGTCTTTTGTTATCGTTGAATATGATTGTGTCCACAATTTCATGCTGGAGCCTACTGATGTAGTAACCAATAACCATAGGAGAGATACAATGACAATTATTATTTAATTAACAAATGCAGATGCTTAACAAAAATGTAACTCTTGATGTGTAAAATGAAATGATGGGTCCATTTGGTCTCATTTTAGCTGAAAGAGTTAAAGTTCTATAATAAGAGTCCATTTGGTTACCAACTATAATTTAACTGGGGACCATCTGGAACCGCCTCAATGACCACTGGTGGTCCCCGGACCACTGGTTGAGAACCACTGAGGAGACCAACATTTTTAACTGTTGAGGCTTCATCTTTATTTTGTTTCCCATTCTTCAATAATGAATTCAAGAAAAGTAGTGTCCATCAGGAATTTCTGTGTGTGTGTGTGTGTGTGTGTGTGTGTGTGTGTGTGTGTGTGTGTGTGTGTGTGTGTGTGTGTGTGTGTGTGTGTGTGTGTGTCCATGGTCAGGATGTGTAACTGATACCTCAGTGGTACTGGAAATGGATACTGCGGGCCCTGAGTGGACAGGAAGTGTAAAGAAGGGGACCAGAACCTACCGTTAATGCCCTACAAAGGCAGAGTGCAGTAACTACGTTTTGGGACACACCGACTTATTTGTGTCGCCCAATGGTCAAATTAGCCTTCATGATATTGGGGGATGAACAATTAGCTCAAGAACAGATATACAATCAGTGTAATATCACTTTTATATCTTTATCTCATTTGGCTGATAAGCTGTAACACTTTTAAACCCATTTTTTGGTGAAATTCGAAAACGTAGTTACTGCACTCTGCCTTTGTCTATCTATCGTGTCCTCTATTTAGGCTGACCTTACCTGAACTTAATGAGGAGGTAAATCTAAAGGTATGTGAAAATGCACAAACAGCTTTGTTGGGTTGATGTTGGATAAGCCATGGTTGCATCTTCTTGGTTCTCTCCATGGCTGATGAAACTACTGAAGAGCAAGCATTTCTCTTTCATTCATCCTCCTCTCCATACAGTATTTCCCTTCTATGGAGCCATACTCCCCTGGGAAATTAAGCTAGCTATTAGTTGAATCTGTACGTTTTATGTTTGTTGTCTCCCTCTCCTGACGGAGAGAGGTAATTGCAACGACCTCTGAATTAAAACAACTTGTGCCAGTGGGCGGTTTGGGGGGTAGAGGGGGCTGGGCCAGTGTGGTGTAGGGCAGTGTTTCTCAAACTTTTACATTTCAATGTCTCCCCTTAACTCTGACAGCATACAAATGGAACCAAATGGACCCGTCAGGGTCCATTTGGTTCCATTTGTATGCTGTCAGAGTTACAAACTTGTATGGGTCAATTTAGACCCCCATAAAGGAACCCACAGAGTCCCTGGAATCCACTTTGAGAAACACTGGTGTAGGGTATTCACGTAGGATAGGGCCAAACGGCCACTGGGGGCTTTTTTCTAGTTATTGTATTGTCCGATTTATCAGAGCGGCAGTCATAGCTGCGGTGTCAAGCGGCACCACAGCTACATGGCAGACAGTGCTCTGGAAAAAGGTCCATGGCTGCGTCTCCGGTCCTTAAATTACATTCTCATTTCCTACACTTCTTTCTTTTCCTTGTATGTTAATCCCGCCCACTGAGTAAGCATGTAGGAGACGAGAAGAGGAGAGAGGAAAAGGAGTAACATTAGTTTAGAGAAGTGGGACGTCAATTCTGATCTGTCATACAAGGAAAGGATGCAAGTGTTGGAAATAGGATTTAATTTAAAGGGCCAGTTCACCTCTGGGACAACCAGATCTTATTTTATTGTTGTTTGGGACAGGATCAACACAATCCTGAGTTATCTTTTGTGTTCAATCTGTGTTTTTAGATATTTTAGTATTTCAGCATGAATGATGATGCATTTTGCATCATATGACAAGTAGTAACTGCTGCAACCTGCGGGAAGGCGTCTGCGAGACCTGGGTCTGCAAACTTGCAGACCCAGCACTGCAGACCCAGGTCAACCTCTCTACTGCTCCCAGTGGCAGCCTTAGCTCCAGGCGGAGCCGCTCGATTGTCCACGACATTGCAAGCGGCGCGAAGGCCAGCGGACCTTGGTCCTGCTCTTCGCCCCCGAGCGCCGCAGGCGCGAGTGGCCGCGAAGAGCGGGCCAGGGCCGCGCGGCCGGCGGAGCGCCGCGCGAGTTACGAAGCCGTGGTGAATGCAATCGTTCTATTTATGCCCAGGCCGTAAGGCCTGGGCAAGCCCACGATAAACGCCCTGTCCAAGTGACTACAATGTCTGCACAGTCACCGAAGCACTAGGGGGCAGTCAAGTAGTATGGGGTCTGCAAACCCGTGTCTTCAGACCCACGTCTGCAGACATGCTGCATGCAGACTTCCCGCAGGCTGCAGCGGTTAGCTTCTCTCATATGATGCAGCATGATGACTCATATGATGCAAAATGCATCATCATTCATGCTGAAATACTAAAATATCTCAAAACACAGACTGAACACAAAAGATAACTCAGGATTGTGTTGATCCTGTCCAAAACAACAATAAAATACATTTTTTTTCGATTGCTAAAACACATTTTTCAAAACTGTACGTTCTTTTCAAAACTGCACACACAAAACTCCAAACATTACACACAAATTGCTAAACCCTGGCATCCCTTTGCAAAACAACTCTTAGCCATCAAATCTCTTAACATGTTCACAAAATGGAACTCATGTTTTCATTTGGTAAACACAGCCATATTTTCACATGACACACACATACCATTCATTGAATAAACACAACTAAGCTTTTGGCTGAACATGTACAGAACACTGAAGAGCAAAATTGAAAACACAATTGTCGAAATGGAACACACCATAAGAATGACCATGGCTCTGGAGAATAAGATATTTCTCCTTTTGTAAAATGACTCAGTGTAGGCCTACCTTTTTCATAGTCAAACATAAAACAGCACACAAATATTCATCCAAACAAAAACAAGTTTTGATTTACAGTAGATTTAGGCATCATGCCTCTGGTCAAAGATGGGCACAAAAAACGAAAACATATTTTGAAAGAAATTGGTCAGTACTTGGTCCAATACTGACCAGGATACTGTCACCAAGATACTATCCTGATGACAGTATCCTGGTATTTATACCTTTGTATTTCAAATATTTTTTTGTATTTTGTGCCCATCTCTGCCCCCGGTTCCTGTCTCAATGTTCAGTTGTGCAACAACTGTGGTTTTTAGACAACAGGGGGATTTGTAATTGACACTAGACCTGAAAGTTTAGAGATTTGAATATTTGTGTGTTGTGGATTGATGCTTTGAGATTTTATGTGAAAAGTGTGTGCAAACCTGAAAATTGTGTGTTGTGTTTTGACAACAAGGTGATGTGAAATTTACATCAGAGTGTAAAGAAGGAAAGTCAGAGTCTAATATGATAAGGAAATCTAAAGTAGAAACAAATTGAGTCAAGTGATTGGGGACAGAAGTAAAGGTTGTGAAAATTGTGCCTAATTTTAGCTTTTTGTGTTTTAGCAATCGAAAAAAACTGTAAGATCTGGTTGTCCCAGAGGTGAACTGGCCCTTTAAGGACCAGCCCATAATGATACCCTCACCTGAACTATCCATGGTCCTGAAGACACTTGACCTGCGGCAAGCATTCTCCTCTGGAAATGAGGCCAATGCAGAAATTAGTCAAGTCGCTTGTGTAATTTCGTTAATTTTCTTCGGGGGATTATGAAAACTATATATTTTTGGAAACTTCAGGGTATAACAAATCAGAAAATCCATGATTCCATTTGCAAAATCCGTAGGGGAATTTTTGACAGCTGCTAAACAGCCCCTACAAAACTCTGAAAAGTGATGACTCATCATCCGTTTTTAGCCCAAGGAATGTTTTTCATGCGAAACAAATGCTTGCAATGGATTCGGAATCATTAATAACCCCTAGTTTGACCCCTCACATGCTACTTAGTAGCTCTCATAGTAAGTGAATGAGACAAACTTTCAGCAGCTGCCAAAAATTCCCCTACGGATTTTGCAAATGGAATCATGGATTTGTTATACCCTGACGTTTGCAAAAATATATAGTTTTCAAAATCCCCCGAAAATTTTAACGAACCTTTCATGTCTGGACATTCTGTGCCAAATGCCAAAATGGCTCCAAGGTAGCTGTGCCACGGTTTTGTATGTTTTTCTTTATTGCGCAATCAAAAAAAATGTTTTTTTTTATATAATTTTTTTCCCCACAGAAACAGACACAGTTGTTGTGATTCAGTGGCATTTTGTCAATCAGACAAATGGTTCCAGAGATAGAGCTGTTTGAATGAAAAAAAGTGTCCATCCACTAGAATGAACACACATTTTCTCAATCAGCTAAACGAGGGAGCCAACACACAAACAGAGAAAAGCATCTCTCTGATCCCAGGTCATTTTGACATCTTAAAAAAAAAAAAAAAAAAATGATTTTTTTTTTTTTTTTTTTTATACAAAAAACTCAAAAGACGTCAAAGACGTCATTGGCACTGAACGCCTTTGCAAAAAAACCGTCATGAGACGTCATTGGCACAGAATGAGTTAAACTGGACTAAATACTGAAAATGCTGAAGATCTCATTAATGACATAAGGCGCTTTTCCACTGCAAGGTGGAACCAGAACTTTCAGGAACCAGAACCTATTTTTTTGGTTCTGGTTTTGTTTCCATTGCGAACGGCCCGGTTCCAGACGAGGTTCCTGGAACCTCCTGGAACCTTTTTTCGGTCCTGCTCCTGATGTAGAACTAAACTTGAGTTCTGGGAACCTATGGGCGGGGCTAGCAGCGCTCCTGCTCTTGATTGGTTGAGCCGGGCCGCTCGAGCGGAGACTACACAACACAGAGGAGAACTGGGAGAAATCCCAAATCTCTCACAACACAACACCGTCATTTTTAAAATCCTATTCCGAGTCCGACAGACAGAAACACACAAACAGTATGGACGCGACGCCAGTCTACACTTCTACATTCATTCGCACGACTCGCAAGGCTCAGGACATGCCTGTTTCCTTGTGTCACTACACAGTGTGTGTGCGCGCGCGTGCGAGAGAGAGACGCTGTTTGCATTGCATCGCATTGCATTAATTATTTAATAATCTTTACGAGTGTGATATGCGCTCACTCCGTTCAATGAAAATAGGACTAAAACTAGAAGAGAACATTTCTAAGAAATTTTAAGTGTGCCTGCAGCTCGCTAAGTCTGTGCAACCTTGTGTAGCGGTTGGTGTTAGCATTAGCGTTATTTCATTTGACGCAACCCGCGTGTCTGTATGACAAACGGTTCACGAGATCAAGGGTCACTTCCTGTTTGGTGAGGGGCACTTCCTGTTTGGCGAAATAGGCCCCAATTAAGGTCATGGACGATTAATGAATTAAAGCTGCAAGCAGCGATGACCAGGCCCTCGCAGCTCTACCCACGTCACAAGGCCAGCAGCCAATCAGAAACCAAACAGGAAGTCAGCCATTTCGACTAATTAGTGGCGTTTTGGAGCATTTTTGGCCGTTATCACGGGTCGCACTTTAACGACAGTTTTTTGAGAAAAAATTGTTTTGTGAGAAAAAAAATTTGAGAAAAAAACTTTTTTGAGAAAAAGAAATTTTGAAAAAAAAAATTGTGAGAAAAAAAAATCTTGAGAAAAAAAAATGTGAGAAAAAAAAATGTTGAGAAAAAAATAATTTTGAGAAAACAATTTTGAGAAAAAAAAATTTTGAGAAAAAAAAAATTTTGAGAAAAAAAAAATTGAGAAAAAAATTTTTTGAGAAAAAAAAAATTTAGAAAAAAATGTTGAGAAAAAACATTTTTTGAGAAAAAAAAATTTTTGAGAAAAAAAATTGAGAAAAAAAATTTGAGAAAAAAAAATTTGAGAAAAAAAAAATTTTGAGAAAAAAAAAAATTGAGAAAAAAAATTTGAGAAAAAAAAAATTTGAGAAAAAAAAATTTGAGAAAAAAAATTTTTGAGAAAAAAAAAATTTGAGAAAAAAAATTTTGAGAAAAAAAAATTGAGAAAAAAAAAAATTGAGAAAAAAAAAATTGAGAAAAAAAGAAAAGGTATGACACCAGCCGCAAGTCTGTACGACAAACGGTTCATGAGTTATAGAGGCACTTCCTGTTTGGTGAAGGGCACTTCCTGTTAAAGAGGGGGCGAGGCTTAATCAATTACAGCTCATCCCTATTGGTCGGAAAAAGACCAAAGTTGTGTGAGCATTTTACATTTTAAATGACGTTGCTAGGCAAAAGTATGGCAGAGTTATGTGGCGCCAAAGTTTCTGGGTTTTTTTCGGAGTCCCCCATTCAAAGTCAATGGAGTTTTTGGGCGTTGTTTTTTGCGAATTACATCGCAATCGTAAAGCGGATCGGAAAGAAAAGTAATAGCACACCATTCCCGGCCGAGCCGCACATTTTGATGTATATATTGCGGGGGTGGCGTAAATCGTGCGGCAGTTATTACGTGCCGAAGTTTCCCCCATTCTAAGTCAATGGGGTTTTTTGGCGTCGTTTTTTGCGAATTACGTCGCAATGGTAACGCGGATCGGAAAGAAAAGTAATAGCACACCATTCCCGGCCGAGCCGCACGTTTTGATGTATATATTGCGGCGGTGGCGTAAATTGTGCGGCAGTTATTACGTGCAGAAATTCGTGGCGAAAGACTTAATTAATTAAGTATGGCGGATTACAATAAGTGTTTTGCTATTGCATAGCAGGCACACTTAATAAAGGGATTGCAAAGCTCAACGTGGACCACGCGGTGGAAACAGCGGCTCGCGCTGTCGTGTACACACACTGTGGACACACACGCACGCACACGCACACACACGGGAGCAAGGAGGTGCTTCTCCCTAGAGCACAGGCAGCGTACCGAGCAAACGCTCAGTACAGTTATAATAGCAGGTTGTTTGAACGTTCTATTGTTATATATGTTTTTATCCAGACGTATTTCTTACTACAGCTGAGCTGTTATTTTAGATTTTAGATTCCCGAATGTGCTGCTGTTCAAATGACCAGCTGTTTTGTCTCAGCCAAATCAGGCTACCAGTGGAGCTTCCCGGTTGGGTCTGGTTATATGGAAACAAAAGCAGAACTTGGTTCTGGAACTTCACAGGTTCTTGAAAGTTCTTGGTTCTGGAAAGTTCTGGTTCTGGTTCTGGCTTGGCCCTGCAGTGGAAATGCGCCTATAGAGGGTGTCGCTATTTCCCCTTCTGCTGGTTGCAGAAGACTTTTCATACCAGTGTTATCTCAGGTTAGCTGTCTACTGTCTCCTTTCCTTTAAAACGAACTGCATCGCTCTCCAAAACGTATCAATGCGATGTGTCCCTTTTCTCAGTTGAACAGCTGTTTTGACAAGTGTAAAAGGTAGCCGTTAGCTTGGAGATCCCCCATTTCCACCAGCATCTACCCATCCTTCCCTCCTATACCTCCATCATCAGGATGAAATGAGAGAGAGTAGTTTGGGCCTCTGGGTGTACATAGAAAATAGCGAAACAGAGAAAACAAAAGACAATACTGATACATACTTTTCTCAGATGGTATTTTAGAGGAGACTGAGGCATGTTTGTCTTCAGTGTCTACAGTAGCATGACACTGATGACCGTGAATCAGTGTTATTACAATCTTGCATTTTGCATTTTTAATATTTCGTTTAGATGGTTTGTTTTGAATTTTAGTTTAGTTTAATACGTTTTTAAAGCAGGTTTGCTAGTTTTGTTTGTTTTGATTTATTTTAGTGTTGAGTGTTTTAGTTAGGTAATACGTTTTGTAATTACTATTTAGTATTAGTCAGGGACAAGATTCAGTGCCATAGACCGTGAAACTGTCACAGCTAAAATATGGATTACTTATCCACCCAAAATAATAGGTAAGTAATAATTTAGTTTGTTTTAATTTGTTTTGTGAACAGACAATACAATTATACAAAGTCGTTTTTATTTTATTTCAGTTAGCATAAATGTAACTTTTTGTTATTTTGTTAGTTTTCATTAACAATAACCTTGGATTGAATACGTGTGCGTCCTCAGTGAAAGGTGAGACAAAAATAAGGAGTGCTATAAAAGAAGACCGGCAGGAATAGAAAACCAAACAGCGCTAGAGAGAGAGAGAGAGAGAGAGAGAGAGAGAGAGAGAGAGAGAGAGAGAGAGAGAGTGGGTGTGTTGTGGAGCAGTGTTGTGTTTGGAGGAGGAGGGGAAGTGGCTGTAAATGGCCGTTTCATCGATCAGAGAGCCCTCTGTCCCTGCACGGAGGGAGGGGCAGGGACATATCCCTGTTCCATCAGGAGAAGCTGATATGATAAGCTCTCTGAGAAGAGAGTGAGAGCCGAGAGGCCATTAACAGGCTTATCCCTGCAGAGAGGAGGAGGCATGCTCTCCTGTCTGACTGAGACCAGAGAAAGTTTTTCTTGCTCTTAACATTTCCAAGAGACCAAAAGCTCCTCTTGGGACAGAGAAAGCAAAAGAAGACCCTTGCTTTTCTTTCTGTTAAACTTTGTGTTAAAAGGTTCTGGGACTGATCCTCTCTAGTGCTTCTAACGTTATCTAGGAGACAGTAGAGCCAGGAGGACTCCAGACTGCAGGACTGTCCGGAGCAAAGGTCTATTCAGTGGGGCTCATCCTCTTCCCTGCCCAGCCCATGGTGCTGCTTTCAGGGATGGATGCTCCTGAGGATGGGGAGAACTGGATGGAGGAGCAGTGGGAGAAATGGTTGGTGACTGTACTTCTTGTGGCAAAGTGGGCTTGATTATCTTCTGCTATTTAGGTAATACGTTTTGTAATTAGCTTTTAGTATTAGTCAGGGATGAGATTCAGTGCCATAGACCGTGAAACTGGCACAGCTAAAATTACTTATCCACCTAAAATAATAGGTTAGTATGAAATAAACTGAGGACATAATTGATGGAATTTTGGATCATATTCCATATGGATAAACAGTTTTCCCCAATCATAATAAAATACTCCACACAATGAATGAGACCACACCGGAGAATATGCGTTTTTGTGTTGAAGTTTAGTCAGAGTTCAAAGTACTGTACAAGTACAGTATAGAGCATTTTCTCACCCATAGTTTCTCTGAGTACAAAGCATAATGATTCCACATATATAGTTGAATGTGTACAGCATAAAATACATTAGTCACATTATGATTGGACAATTAAACATAACAATGGATCATGAGATGGTGTTGTGACTGAGTCTCGTGAACTCAGAAGCAAGGATGTAGAATGTTTTGGTTTCTCATTATCCAGTGTCCGGGACACTTTGACATTTCGCCGGTCAATCTTTCTGTCCCTGGAGTGGGGCAGATTCTCGTCTCGTGCATTAGTTATCAGATCAAAACATCATGGCATTGACTTTTAACACTGAGAATGATATCTATACCATGTTAAACAACAATAACATATTGTACTATCAATTCCCTCCTGAGATAGCATTTGAAGTGTTAAATGTCAAGGCAATAAACAACAAGGGAAGAAAACATGGGTTAAACTTTTTTTTTAAGGTATTAGAAACAGAACATAATAATTGAACAATTTAAGTCAAAAACATTTCGATAGTTTTTGAAGAGTAGAGTCAAAAGAACTGTATATTTCCAAAGGTATTTAAATCAGAATATCATAATTGAACTTTGTTTTTGTTTTTTAAGTAGAGGTAAAAGATTTTTATTGTCTTAATTATTAATTATTATATATATGTATTTTACAAAGGTTCAATGTGTCGAAGATTGATTGGAAATTATCCATGTCAAGCAAGATAAAAACACATCAGCATCACGCTCCCGGGTGGTTATTACAATTTGGGGCCGATTTTAGTCAAAACAAGACGAACTTGACTCTTTACCATAATTTAGGTTAAAGACAAAAGCATTCAAAATGTATTTAGACAGCATCCGAAAATCAGCCGTTTGGCGGTCATAATTCGTACACCTCCGAGGTTACCTTTAGGTAATCAGTGGTCTTAATTGTCCCTGCAGGTTGGGGACATTTATAGTGAGGTGTCAAACCGGAGCCGCCTTAAAGCCAACTGTCTATTCCTCCTTACTGGCTTTTGTCCGAGTCAAGGTCTTAAAGAAAACTTTACAGCGGGAAAACGTGTGTGATGCAGTTTCATACTCACGAAATACATATGGATTTTTCAATCATCCTTTTTGACATTTCCACTTTGGACAGACATGCAGTGAAGTATGTGTCTGTCAACTCATTCTCAATTATCATCTCAAAATATCTTTATCTGTAAGACAAGGGAAAAGACAGGGACAAATCAATCCATAATGTAAGGCAATAAGGTATTTATATATAGAAATTAAATTGAAATGTTTAGATACATCACCAAAAGAGGACACAAGTTGTGTCAGTTTGTTCTGTTAGGGCAGGGGTCGGCAACCCAAAATGTTGAAAGAGCCATATTGGACCAAAGAAACTAAAAACAAATCTGTCTGGAGCCGCAAAACATTATAAAAGCCTTGTACTGTATATCGTCGTTGTCGGGTAGAAACCTTGTATGTCCAAAACTTCGTTTTGTATTTATCATTTACAAAAATGAACTAAACTAGTGAAAACAGCCGATCTACAAGCACACAACGCCTCACGGTGCGAGGCATTGTGTGCTTGTAGATCTGCTGTTTTCACTACTTTTGTGCGTCAGTCTTGTATGATAAAGCAGGACTTTACTTTGCGAAAAAAAAAAAAAAACATACAAGGATTCTGCCCGACAGTGACGATAAAAAAAAGGTTAAAACAAAAAATACATTTTTTTCCCCCCCCATCTTTTTTTCTTTTTCATACATTTTTTAAAAAGCTCCAGGGAGCCACTAGGGTGGCGCTAAAGAGCCGCATGCGGCTCTAGAGCCGCGGGTTGCTGACCCCCGTGTTAGGGGAAACAGATTAACCCTGTTGAGGATTGGAATCAACTTCAATAAGGTGAAATATATTTAAATGGGATGAAATGAAAACAAAATGAAATATGAAAATATGAAATCAGAAAATGAAATATGAATTCAGAAAATGAAAATATGAAAGAAATAAAATTAAATGAAAAAATATTAATTCTAAATATTAATTCTCCAAACACATTCCCTCCCGTTTGCCACAGCCAAAAATATTGGGTGTGACAAAAATTGTTTTGTTGATGTTTGGAGGCAATATGGTTAAATGAGAAACAGATGGTCCAGAGGTACAGTAAACCTTGTGGATGGACAGTGATTCTGCTCACTGTCAGAGTTAGTGAGCTTCCAGGCCTGTGAGGGGGGAAGTGTATCATAACAAGATAAGGTTTTCCCAAAACAATAGTTAGCGAGGCCTGCTGAAAGGCTCTCTACTGAAAGTGTCCCAGAGAGAGAGACTTTAAAGAAGTAAAATAATAATAATAAAAATACATAACATAATCATAATGTCATTTTTTTTTTTTCCATAATGTGTAATCCCGTATAAGCCCAGTAGGGTTGTAATAATTGTGGAATTTGACTGAACGGGTTTGAATGGAGCCCAGCCATCTAAATTGTTTTTGGAACCGTCTCAGCCTGCTTTTACTCAAGTAAAGAGGATAAAGTATTACCAAAAATAAACCAACATGAGAAATTAAAGGTTGAGTAAAGCAGGGCTAGGCCTCTTCCATCCTTAACCCATACTGCAGTTTATGTGTTAAGAATGGTAAAAGTAAATGTTTTTGGTTCATGTCCATAAGGTGTGGTTTGAAAGAACAAGGTTCAGTTGTTACACAGGAAATAGTGTTTTTCACGACAAAACAGGAGGACAGGAGAAAACTGGTTAAAATAAAATTGAAATAAAACAGTCAGTCAGTCAGTCAGTCACTGATAATCAGTCAGTTAAGTTGGTAGCGAGTTAGTGGAGTTAGTTCCACTATACCTGTTCTGCCATGTCATTAGTCCGTCCTGTCCCCTAAAATAAAATAAAGCCCACCTGTCATTGATGGGAAAAAAAATTATTAAGACGTTAGGGGCATCACATAGCAACATTCAAATAAACCCAAGCGTTGGTTGTTATCAGTACGAGTGTAGTCATAACAAGAGTGAATGAGATCCCTTTTTAGAGAGAGAGAGAGAGACAGTCATATGTGTAAATAATTCCTAGTTTTGCAAACCAGGCAAGTGAGTTAGAACACCAACAGAGGGAGAAAAACCCAAGACAGATTCAAATAAGACAGATTCAAATATAACCCCAGCACATTGTTATCAAGCCCTGTATTAGAATGTAAACAGTAGATTATACAGAACAAGAGCGAATGAAACCCATTTTTGAGAGAGAAAGAGAGAGCAAGGTCACACAGAAACTGAATCGGCTCGTGGCCTCTCAAGGTAAAAATAAGAAAAATGAAATAAAAAACAATTCCAGCAATCCCCTCATAGTTTTTTTCCAAAATAAAACAATAATAAACCAAAATGTAAGCATCGGTCAAGCGAGCGCGGGCAAGCAGCAAGCAAGCAGCATAAGCCAAGCACATATTGTACCATATTGTACACAGAAGTGGCACCGCTCACTTTATACTTGGTTTGATTTTCTTGCTTTCATAATAGACAAACCGAAATGTAACCAGGGGAGGAAAATTGGATTAGAGATGATTAGACAGAGATAGATTATCAAAAACATTTAACACACAGGTTTGTCAGTCAGAACTTGATTTTTCTTTTTTTTTTTTCTTTCCAGAAGTCGTTCTTAGTCAAAAGTAAACAAAATATATAGTACCATTATCTCGGGGCGTCCCAAGGGTCAAGAGTGTTTGTTCTTTTCAGGACATTGTAATCCATGAAAGTCACGTAGCAGATCGACAAGCTCACAACGCGCCCCATCGCGTTGTGAGTGAAAGGCCAGCCAGGTTCGGCTGGGGGGGGGGGGGGGGGGGGGGGCTCTGTCAAGCCCTTCAGCATCTTGAAAACATTGCTTGCGTCCTCTGTTCCTTCCTGATGAGGTTCGAACATCCAGTGGCAAATAATGTCCGATTTCTCCACAGCTCCGCACATATCCATTGACATGTTCCAGGAAAAGTTTTAGGCAGTGTTGATAACTGGGAGTCCCCGATGATCTTCCAGAATGACTTGAGGTCCGGGTTAAAAAGAGGTTCTGGGTTCAGATTGTAACCTTTCATCCGTGTGGGTCCAGGTTTTACACGATAAAAACACTGCTTCTCGGAGCAGGGGGCTTTTTTAGCTTGAATGGTCATGTTTCTTAAAAATGTTCTTAGGAGCGCTGAGATAAAAAGCTCCTGTATTCAACATCTCAGAGTCGCCTGAGACGGAAATTAAATAAAATAAAATAAGATAAGACTGAGACGAAAACAAAGACGTGTAAGCGTAAAGCATGAAGATTTCCGTCAGAACGTTCTGTTCTGGAACATAAAGGAAATCTACCAATTAAAATAACCACGCTATTTCTTATGTGATTAAGTAGCTGGAAACAGCTATTATTAATAAAATAACCACGCGATTTGTTATGTGGTTAAGTGGCTGGGTTATGCACTGGCCAAGAGATTCTCCCTTCAGAACAATTGCTTTTGTTCTGGGTACACTAAACAAAATCGTGTAAAGATTTCCTTCAGGACAGAAATAACTTTCGTCCTGGCAACACTAAACTGGAGTCTCGTGCTAAATAACACCAACTAATAATATGGACAAGCATGAATCTGTGACCAACAGTCTGCTATGTCCTCAGAACAGGAAACCGCCGTCCCTATTCTGTTACTCAAACGTGCAACGAAAAGCGATAAAACAATAGACTACAAAACATTAAACAATAAAAATGATAAAAACGCAGCTTGGGCTAGAGGTAGCAATTCTCTAACTTAGCCGGTACAAATCTTTAAGTACCCATCTGTGATTTTCAGTCCAAAAAGGCATGAATAAACTCAAAACTTACACTGTGTGCTTTATACACACTTCTCAAGTCCCATGGTAATTTCTCCGTGCGCAGGAGGAAAAAACCGTGGAGGGAGTCCTTTCAGTGTTACTCCGTGGGAGTCAGGGGAAACGTCTGATAATATCCTCGGCTGGTTGTTACTAGCAGAGATGAACGAAGTGGGATTCCAAAACAAACTGTCCAGCTGTATCGAATCCATAAACGTCAAATCAGTAGAAATCCGTAACTGGTTCTAGCAGCGGAGAAGACAAAATGAGTTCAACAACGTTGAGTCCCCAATATCTCCTCGGAGCTAATCCGGCAATCGAATGGGCCATTTGATGGAATTTTGGATCATATTCCATATGGATAAACAGTTTTCCCCAATCATAATAAAATACTCCACACAATGAATGAGACCACACCGGAGAATATGCGTTTTTGTGTTGAAGTTTAGTCAGAGTTCAAAGTACTGTACAAGTACAGTATAGAGCATTTTCTCACCCATAGTTTCTCTGAGTACAAAGCATAATGATTCCACATATATAGTTGAATGTGTACAGCATAAAATACATTAGTCACATTATGATTGGACAATTAAACATAACAATGGATCATGAGATGGTGTTGTGACTGAGTCTCGTGAACTCAGAAGCAAGGATGTAGAATGTTTTGGTTTCTCATTATCCAGTGTCCGGGACACTTTGACATTTCGCCGGTCAATCTTTCTGTCCCTGGAGTGGGGCAGATTCTCGTCTCGTGCATTAGTTATCAGATCAAAACATCATGGCATTGACTTTTAACACTGAGAATGATATCTATACCATGTTAAACAACAATAACATATTGTACTATCAATAATTTTAGTTAGTTTTAATTTGTTTTGTGAACAGACAATACAGTTTAATTTATACAAAGTAGTTTTTATTTTATTTCAGTTAACATAAATGTAACTTTTTGCTACAGTACATTTTTGGAATGGCTTTCTAGAGCTACCATACACCACTTTACGGTGTACATGATTGAGTGAACATGCAGTGTGCAGGATAAAAAAAGTCAAATGAAAGCCACAAGGCCAGGTTGGTAGCATAAGTTTTAGCGTACCGACATTACCATTGCCCTGGTAGCTCACCAGGTATGCCCATGATGGTGAAGTCCTTCCAGAATCTGACCTTAGTTTGAATCTGACAACAAGTAAAGGCCCTTGTTGTCTCTCTCTAACTCTCTATACACATTGTCACTTTAGCTGTAAATACCCTCATCTTTCTTTCCAAAGACAAAATTAATAATAATAATAATAATAATAATAATGTAATGGGTGTTGTTGAGAGTGTGCTGAATGTTGTCTAATTGTACGTTTCATGCTGTTTACTTAAAGGATTATTTCACCACTTCTCAACATATCTTCATATTATAAGTCCTCACTAATGTTCATAATAAAATTGCATTAAAAAAATCTACGCTGTCCAAGTCTCTTAGGAGAGCTGTGGGAAGTTCAGAAATCCATAGTCTTTCTATTCCTGAAAAGTTGCAATGTTAAAGTGGAAGCTATTGTTCTCGCAATAATAAAAATCAAAAATATTGTTTAAAAAATATTGTTTAAAAAAAAAATCTGTCAAACGATGATGTCACAAGACTATGGATTTCTGAACTTCCCACAGCTCACCTAAGAGACTTAGGACCTAGAAAAACTTTTTTTTTGCTATTTTATTATGAACATTAGTGAGGACCTATTATATGAAGATAGGTTGAAAAGTGGCAAAAGGAGTTTAAGGGAGTTTAAGGGGATACATTTTAAGGGGATACATTTTATGGATGGATGATTTGTGTTATTGTACAGCAGTGGACAAGCTCATGTGTTATATAGCTTATAGGCTCCACTCTACGAGAGTTGCTGGGTTCTGCTGGGGAAACTGGACAACAGGTGCATTTCTGCCTAATAGACCTTATTCACATCGTGGCCATCTTGGATCACATGATCACATGGGGTGACAGCCTGCATTACAAACCATTGTAAACAATGAAGCGATGATCCCAAAATATGAGTTCAGCTCAACCAATTTCTTTGGACCAAATCGACAAATGGGCAGATGACAACATCAACATCCCCAAAAGGATTAAATAGAAGGGTACATCCACAATATTCATGGCAGTAGGTTGCAATTCTACTCTGTACAAAGACTTGCTACAGTATCTGTGCAGTGTGCAGTCTAGTGCTTGCTCTGCCATCATGTTAACTTACTGTATCGTGATTTTTGCATATTAATCAGGAACAATCTAACAACAAATAGTTAATATGATGTTGGACCAAGCACTGCACAGATAGCAAGTGTTTGTACACATTAAAGGAGCTATAGTCAACCTTTTCTTGAAAAACGGACGCTAAAATAAAAATATAGTTTCGAAAATATTTTATGAAAAAGATTAAGCTTCATATATGTGTTTCTATTCAAAGATTATCACAAAAAGCGTAAAATAATTATTAAATAATCATGTTGGCCATTGTCAGGCTGACTTTGTTTATATCCCTCTTCTATTCTTTTATATGGATTGATAAGGGATATAAACAAAGTCGGTCTAACAATGGCCAAAATGATTATTTTATTTTACGCTTTTTGTGGTAATTTTTGAATAGAAACACATATGAAGCTTAATTCTTTTTATAAAATATTTTCGAAACATTACTTTTCAAGAAAATGTGACTATAGCTCCTTTAAGGTTGCAACCAAACTTGAATATCGTTACCGTGGATGTAATCAATCCAGTTACTGTAGCCGGAATCAACAGGAACCAAAAGTTGAAAAAGAGGAAAGATCCAAGCACTCAAAAACGGAAGAGAGGGCGTAGGTATTTTAATCATGTCTACAAAATGTTTACAACATTGTGTTTTTATTGTTTTGTAGACGTTATTAAAGTACCTTATTTTAGGTCTCATCAATAGAATAATCAATAGAAAAAAAGTACTACTCCTTTAAGGTGTGTGTGTGTGTGTGTGTGTGTGTGTGTGTGTGTGTGTGTGTGTGTGCGTGTGCGTGTGTGCGTGCGTGCGTGCGTGCGTGTGTGTGTGTGCCTGCGTGCGTGCGTGCGTGCGTGTGTGTGTGTGTTTGTGTGTGTGTGTGTGTTTGTGTGCCTGCGTGAGTGTGTGCGTGCATTCCTTAGGTTGACTCATGAATTCAGTTTGGACGAGTTTGAAGACGAAGATCTCTCTGATGTCACTGAGATCACAGACAAATACCAGGTAGGACACATTACTTACATAACTCATGTCAGACACCCTTACCAGGGTATACAGTAGGCCATCGACAAGGGACCTCCAGAGTTCTCCGTCGCTGGTATTCTTTTCTATCAGGTGCATCCCAGTCTCTTGGTGTCTGCCTGGAGATCCCATCATCCAATTCACCCTTTGTCAAGTCCCGCCCATTGTCCCGCCCCTCTTCACACCCATTGGTTGCTGTGTCTTGGTGGGACATTCGGTGGGACACTCCATCCACTACCATTGTAATTCAGTTGCTTCGTATTGTTATTCTGTGTGTTCAATTCTAATTTCAAACTTGGTTTCAGTAAAATGGAGCTGCTCACTGGCAGTATAGTGACTCAGCATGTTTTTAAATGTTTTTATTTCTCCAAAAATGATGTTTTAGCCAATTGAACTTAAAGAAGGCGGAACCAGGGCAGATAGAGCCTGCTGGTTGGTCAGTCAGGGACCAACCAGAAGGCTAACAAAGGGTGAATTGTTTTTGGACAGGCCTCTGTTTCTCTTCCCTTAAAGGACAACTTTGTTTTTTTTACAACAAGGGTTCATATTTTAGATTGTAATAAGAGAAAAGAAAAAGTGAGTGTTAAAATGTTTTCATTTACTTCGTGCTATCTTTTTAGCACATTTAGCGTGCTAAAACGTGGGGCCATGCGTACACATGGCGGGCATGTGTACAAGTGGCTAAATATGTCTTTTTAGACACAATAAGCGTGCAATTTCTTTATTGCTATTTATAGTAACCCCAGAAGTCACATCTGCCCATGAAAGATTGCGGTGCATCTTGGGAATGGGCTTATTCTGTGTAAAAGTAAAAAAGATATATTTAGCCACTTGTACGCATGCCCCCAGCCACTGAAATAAATAATAATAATTAAAATCTCTAAAATGATAAAAAGGAGTAAATTAAAACATTTTAACTCCCATCTTTTCTCGTACTCGTACTCGTCTTCTTCCGCTTTTCCGGTCAGGGTCCGGGTCGCGGGGGCAGTATCCTCAGCAGGGAAGCCCAGACAGTCCTCTCCCCAGCCACTTCCACCAGCTCCTCCGGGGGGATCCCGAGGCGTTCCCAGGCCAGCTGAGAGATATAATCTCTCCAGCGTGTTCTGGGTCGACCCCGAGGTCTCCTCCCGGTTGGACGTGCCCGAAACACTTCCCCAGGGAAGCGTCCGGGAGGCATCCTAACCAGATGCCCGACCCACCTCAACTGGCTCCTCTCGACGTGTAGGAGCAGCGGCTCTACTCCGAGTCCCTCCCGGATGTCTGAGTTCCTCACCCTATCTCTAAGGCTTAGCCCAGACACCCTGCGGAGGAAACTCATTTCGGCCGCTTGTACTCGCGACCTCATTCTTTCGGTCATTACCCAAAGCTCATGACCATAGGTGAGGATTGGGACGTAGACTGACCGGTAAATCGAGAGCTTTGCCCTGCGGCTCAGCTCTCTTTTCACCACAACGGACCGGTGCAGCGTCCGCATTACTGCGGACGCTGCCCCGATCCGCCTGTCAATCTCCCGCTCCCTCCTTCCATCACTCGTGAACAAGATCCCGAGGTACTTGAACTCCTCCACTTGAAGCAGGGCCACCTCCCCGACCTGGAGTGGGCACTCCACCCTTTTCCGGCTGAGAACCATAGCCTCGGACTTGGAGGTGCTGATCCTCATCCCGGCCGCTTCACACTCGGCGGCGAACCGCCCCAGGGAGAGCTGGAGGTCGTTGCTCGAAGCAGCAAAGAGGATCACATCATCCGCAAAAAGCAGGGATGAGATCCTCCCGCCACCGAACTCGACACCCTCCGCCCCCCGGCTGCGCCTAGAAATTCTGTCCATAAAAATTATGAACAGAACCGGTGACAAAGGGCAGCCTTGGCGGAGTCCAACTCCCACCGGAAACAGGTCCGACTTACTGCCGGCTACACGGACCAGACTCACACTCCTTCGGTACAGGGATTGAATGGCCCTTAGCAACGCGCCATCAACCCCATACTCCTGGAGCACCCCCCACAGGATACCTCGGGGGACACGGTCGTAAGTCTTTTCCAAATCCACAAAACACATGTGGACTGGTTGGGCAAACTCCCATGCCCCCTCTAGCACCCCAGAGAGGGTAAAGAGATGGTCCATGGTTCCACGGCCAGGACGAAAACCACATTGCTCCTCCTCGATCCGAGGTTCAACTATCGACCGGACCCTCCTCTCCAGTACCTTCGCGAAGACCTTACCGGGGAGGCTGAGGAGTGTGATCCCCCTGTAGTTGGAACACACCCTCTGGTCCCCCTTCTTAAAGATGGGTACCACCACCCCGGTTTGCCACTCCAAAGGCACTGCCCCCGATGTCCACGCAATGTTGCAGAGACGTGTCAACCAAGACAGCCCTACAACATCCAGAGCCTTGAGATACCCAGGGCGGATCTCATCCACCCCCGGGGCTCCGCCTCCGCGGAGCTGCTTCAGCACCTCTGAAACTTCCACCCCGGAGATTGGACAACCCAGCCCCAAGCCCCTCGGCTCTGTTTCCTCCACAGAATGCGTGCTGGTGGGATTGAGGAGCTCCTCAAAGTATTCCTTCCACCGCCCGACTATCTCCTCAGTTGAGGTCAGCAGCTCCCCGCCCCCACTGTACACAGTGTGGGCAAGTTGCCGCCTCCCCCCCCTGAGGCGCCGGATGGTACTCCAGAACCTTTTCGGAGCCGTTCGATAGTCTTCCTCCATGGCCTCACCGAACTCCTCCCACGCCCGAGTTTTTGCTTTTGCGACTGCCGCGGCTGCACACCGCTTGGCCCGTCGGTACCAATCAGCTGAATCTAGAGACCCACACGACAGCCACGCCCTGTAGGCCTCCTTTTTCAGCCTGACAGCATCCCTTACCGCTGGTGTCCACCAGCGGGTTCGGGGATTGCCGCCACGACTGGCACCGGCAACCTTGCGGCCACAGCTCGCGACAGCCGCCTCAGCAATAGCGGAGCGGAACACGGCCCACTCGGCCTCAATGTCCCCCTCCACCCCCTGGACGCGGTCGAAGCTCTGCCGGAGGTGTGAGTTGAAGACCGTCCGGACAGGTTCTTCCACCAGGCGTTCCCAGCAGACCCTCACTACTCGTTTGGGTCTGCCAGGTCTGCGCGGCGTCCTCCCCTGCCATCTGATCCAGCTCACCACCAGGTGGTGATCAGTTGACAGCTCTGCTCCTCTCTTCACCCGAGTGTCCAGAACATACGGCCGTAGGTCAGATGATACGACTACAAAGTCGATCATTGACTTCCGGCCTCGGCTGTCCTGGTGCCACGTGCACAAGTGGACAGCCTTATGTTTGAACAAGGTGTTAGTTATGGACAAACTGCGACTAGCACAGAAGTCCAATAACTGAACACCACTCGGGTTCAGATCGGGCAGGCCGTTCCTCCCCAATCACGCCCCTCCAGGTCACGCTGTCGTTGCCCACGTGAGCGTTGAAATCCCCCAGTAGGACAATGGAGTCCCCAGTCGGGGCACTATCAAGTACCCGTCCCAAGGACTCCAAAAAGGGTGGGTACTCTGTACTGCCGTTTGGCGCATACGCGCAAACAACAGTCAGGACCCGTTCCCTGACTCCCATCTTTTATATTCTTTAATTACAATCTAAAATATGAACCTTTGTTGTAAAAAAACTAAGTTGTCCCTTAAGGGTTCCAAGTCAGAGCCTGTCTGGTGGTATTTGACACTGGTTTGCGCAGTCTTGTCTAATATCCTCTAATATCCTCTGCTGCTGGGAGTTGTATGGTCTTCATCCATAGGTCGTTATTGTTATCTTGTCTGGCAAGTGTATATTAAGGATTCTTCAGAGACATTTTGTTGCTAAAGGTTTGCACTTTATTTGTTGTGGTCTGTGTTATTCTCCATGTCTCTGCCCCTTGAAGCAGGACTGATTTTACCTTGGATTTGTCTCTAGTGAGTCTAGTTGTTTACTATCCCCATTCCTGTTTTTACTTGTCCTTGACTGGATAATAAGAAAAATCACAGAACAAAGAAAGAACGGAATCCAGTGAACGTAATGGACACAGCCAGACGAAGTAGGACTCAATTTCCATTCCAAACCTTTTCAAAGATAGCAATAGTCACAAAGCAATGTGTTCCTATTATCTTGGGGATTAGGGGTGTTTTATTTCAGTTTTTTTTTTAAAGTCATTTAGCAATACGGGGGCCTCAGCCAGAGTGTATTGCTATTTGGGGTCCTTGTTACTTGCGCAAGCAGAGTGCGCAAGCAGAGTGCGCAAGCAGAGTGTGCAAGCACTGCGATCGGCTGGGTATGTATGTATGTGTATGTAAGTACAGTATGTGTGTATGTATGTATGTTGGTAGCCTCGGAAACGCAGGCTTCTTTTGGCGATAAGCCTGGGCGATCGCGTTATGATCACTGTTGGAGGAAGTGTAGAATTTCCCTAACCAATCAGAGTGCAGAGAGCGTCGCACCGAATGTGTTGACGTCATGATGACTGGTCCGTGTTAGGTTAGAGTGGTATG
>NC_137820.1:63273863-63278863 GCF_963921795.1 Nannobrachium achirus | reverse complement strand
TTATGATTCAGAGAATAGCAGATCTCTGTGCATTGTATCTGCTATCTTTGGCATGGGATGATGGGACACCATCGATTGCATCGAACGACTAAGTTTAAATCAGGCTACTGCTCAGTGGTCACGAATAACAAGTCAGGTGAGGGGCAAGTAATGGTAGGGTAGCAGGTGCTGTGTACATGGCAAACTGACCTTGACTGCTCTAAAGCCATCTGCAGATACAGTGTAAGGTTGGGATTCTGCCATAAAAAATCTGCCACCATTTTTTGTCAAGGCATTGATTGGCTGCCTGCTCCTTACCTCCCCTAATGTCACTCACCCTCGTGATGTGTAACTAAACAAGCTAATTCCACTATGATAAATAATATGGCATGCTTTGCTTTGAAATTCTTTTAAATGCTTTGAAATTCCATACGAAATCCAGGCTGATTTGTGTTTTTACCTATAACTCCACTGATCAGTGTAAAACGTTGTATGCACAGTGCACACTCCCTAGAGGCCAAGGAAAAACCTTTGCCCTGCATTTCTCACATCTGCCTTTTATAGCGCCACCAGGAGGCCGACTTATGTAAAACAATTATTTTGATATTACTCCTTCAGATTTTATCCAACAATCACACAAATTAGTACAGAGTATCTCTACCGCCACGTAATCAAGTCGTATCTCTCCGATATTTCATAATCCATCTTGATTGGCTAACATTGGCTTCCAAAGATTGGTCCATTTTTAACAAAATGCCTCAATGTCTGTGTATGCGTGCAAGTGCTGTAACTGTCTCATATCTTCGACCGGGTATGGAATAACTTAAGTGGCAACAACCACAGATGCCATCCCCCTGCAACTCACAATCTTACTAATCAATGAGGAGGAGGACAACACCAAACGCACCCAAATGTCAAATGACCAATGTTGTATACAAATACATATTAACGCATACATAAACCCCATACTTCATTGCCAGTCAAACTATTCACCTAATTTTGTTTTTTATTCATCATAAATATACTATTGATAGTATGCTACTTTTATTTCAAAGTATGACGTTTGACCATGTTTACTGATCAACTATATTCACAATATAGCAAAGCAATTCTTCTATACATTCATCAACATTATCTGTCTCAATACATTACACTCCTCCATGGGTTCTTGTGTGGATGCTCCTACATTTTCTCATGCAAGCAGCAGTTAAAGTTACTTTCCATCCCTCATATACTGTGTGCACAGTGCACACCCCATAACCCACACTCTGCACATAAATCCTTTCCTCCCAAACTGCTGCACAGCACTACTGGAAGCAATCACATCCAAGTTTGGAATTTACAAAGTTCCTACAAAAAATAGGATAAAAATGAGCTGTATAACATTCTGGTTTTGAGTAGCATTCTGGTAGCAATTGGACATTTGAAGCCCATATGACCAGAGACTGTACCTCACAGTAACATCCTCAGTGTTAATGTAACTCTGAGAGCAAATGGAACTGAGGGTGATATTACCACTGAGGATTTAATAGTGTTCACTGGGACTCCACTACAATTCATCACGTGAGTTACAGCTACTTACACAACGCAATTTACTGCAATCCATTCCCAGTGGTATTGCGGCCAATGCTAGCTGGAGGGAGCTCGCCTCCAGCCCTCTCCTGGTCTCCCCTGCTGCCCCGCTGCTCAGCTGTCACTGCACAGGAGCATGACCCATCTTATCGTTGACTCATCTCAATATGATTATTACAAGATTAACACAGCCAGGTTACTTTATAGGGATGTAACGATACATTTTAACAGCGATACGATACGTATCACAATACATGGTTAACGATACGATACATGGACAATATTGGTTCATTCATGGCGATACGATACGATTGGATTCAACGATTTAAAATCGATATAGTAACTATTTAGCAAAGAAATGTAATCTGTGTAAAACTTTAAAAAAAATCGATTAATATGGAAGTAGACTCTGTGATTATCTATCAAATACATGGACATTATATTTCAACACATATGGACAAACCCACCTTGACATGAACACGGAGATTACACACATTTATCGATAGACCAAGAGTAGCTATATGGAATGGAAAGGTAATTAGACCCCTCTTTTTCATTTTCCCTCTTAAAATTGCCAAATACAAGGCACAAATACTTAGTTTCCATACAATCAATTATTTGCATTGCAACGATACGATACGATATAAAGCCAAAATGGTACGATATTTTGCTTTTGCAAGCAATATATTAGATCATTGCAAATTAAAATCGATTTTTCGATTCAGTTACTATATCGTTACACCCCTATTACTTTACATGCACACACTAACACAGACCCTCCTCAGATGGGACACCAAAACACAAGTCAAGCAAACAACCCTGACGTGTATTTCTGCTTGAGACATGTTGTCACTTCCTCTGTGTGGTGAAGGGCAGTGTTTGGCGAGAGAAACACGCACAGACAGGTCTACGAAAACAAGCCCATAAGAAGCGACAAGGTCACATGATCACTAACACGCACGCGCGCACACACGCACGCACGCACGCACGCACGCACGCACGCACGCACGCACGCACGCACGCACGCACGCACGCGCACACACACACACACACACACACACACACACATTTTAACAACAAAAGTCTTGTACGGGCGGTCCTTGGCATAAAATAATATCAGATGGACAAATACATGTTCAATTTGGGATCCTTGACATGAAAATGTTTGAGAACCACTGGTTTAAACAACATTAGGAAGCAAGCCCAAATAAGCAACTACACTTTAGAAACAAGCCCAAAAAAATGCATCTACCAAATATTTACAAGTGACTTTTCAGAAAAAGAAGCTCTTAAGTCACTTATAATAAGCAGACATGGCAACACTGGTAAAGGGGAGGTTTGTACAGCCCTTTAATTGGAAGGTCACCAATTTAATCTCCTTAATAGCAGGTCCTCCCACACACAGTGTGCACTGAATAACTGCCCTGCATGGTCTGTCTTTGGATGCTGCTGCTGACCTTAGTAGTCAAAGATATCTCTATCACCTATATCCTTCCCGTCGCTATAAATATATAGATACATACATGTCAAAGATATCTCTATCACCTATATCCTTCCCGTCGCTATAAATATATAGATACATACATGTCAAAGATATCTCTATCACCTATATCCTTCCCGTCGCTATAAATATATAGATACATACATGTCAAAGATATCTCTATCACCTATATCCTTCCCGTCGCTATAAATATATAGATACATACATGTCAAAGATATCTCTATCACCTATATCCTTCCCGTCGCTATAAATATATAGATACATACATGTCAAAGATATCTCTATCACCTATATCCTTCCTGTCGCTATAAATATATAGATACATACATGTCAAAGATATCTCTATCACCTATATCCTTCCTGTCGCTATAAATATATAGATACATACATGTCAAAGATATCTCTATCACCTATATCCTTCCTGTCGCTATAAATATATAGATACATACATGTCAAAGATATCTCTATCACCTATATCCTTCCTGTCGCTATAAATATATAGATACATACATGTCAAAGATATCTCTATCACCTACCGGTATATCCTTCCCGTCGCTATTAATATATAGCTTGTTGGAAAACAAGCTAGAGGGGAATAACAACAAATGCTGGATGATCATTTGTTCATTACTTTGTGAATAAAGTAATGAACAAACGATCATCCAGCATTTGTGAATGATCAATTCAATATTTATAAGGAAATGTTATTTTAAAGTGACATTCCTATACTTAAGTACCTGCTAATTGTCTTTGTGAATAAAGACGATTAGCAGGTAGTTATAGGTAGTATAGGAATGTCACTTTAAAATACTTTCCTTATAAATATTGAATTGGTCATTCACAAACTGTTAACTAATGAGTCTGTGAATTGTTAAGTTATTAGTAAACTACTTACTAATGACTTGTTATGACTAATGTTATGGGTTAAGTATGAATAAAATAAGAAAGTTGATTAACGATTTTCAGTACAAGTAAACCCTAGCTCTGCTGCCAGCTCCTAGTATTCTAACACCATCTGTACAAGACAATACCAGAGCCCTATTCTCTAGTCATCCCCTGCTACAGCCACCCAGCATCCTCCCTGCAACTCCTACACCTACATCTAAACAACTTTATGGAGTGATTCCAGTCCACTTTATTGACAGAGATGAGCCTGTTCATTTAGTGTTTCATATACTGTATCTCATGGTGAACAGGCTTGTTTCAACTTCACTGGCACTGATTCAGATCAAAAACAGCAGCCGTTGCGGTCAAATGTTTCAATAGGTCACCAATTATGGTGTAACACTGGCACTAGCCTATGCTTTGTTGACAGTATGAGATACGCTTGTTCATTATATAAAAAAGATTAACTGCAAAAATTACAGATTACATAGCCTACATTTAATTAATTCCGTCACACTATTAAGCTACATTAGATGATTATTTTTCCATAGTTTTGTCCGTGTGATATGTTCAGCTGGCCACCACATTTTTAAATGAATTTGATCATCAGTAATGACTGTGAACCCAAAGATATTTTATTGGACTTGGGCTGGGTTTCAAAGTGAAGTGGTTAATATCACTATCAGCTGTAACCCATGTATTTTCAGAGCACTGCTACTGTATAGACCAGTTGAATAAAAGTGATCATACGATCAATACTGTGTTTTCCAAAGCGCGCGCATGCACGCACACACACGCGCAGGAAAGGTAACTTCTACCATGCCTTTACAAAAATAAAGACAGACAAACATTGCAGCCAATACCAGGATTATATAATGGGCGCTGCTTGCCTCTGCTTGCCAGTTCATCTTCTCATCATAACACTGTCTTCTCGTCCGTTTAGTCTCTTGCCCTTTGGCTTGAAGGCTTCTCAGCTTACAGTCCTGTACTTACAGTATTGATTTTAATTATTTTTGTATGTTAATTAGAAGTAGCCTATGCGTGACTGGCTGGCTGATGTAAC